>NC_068376.1:6745654-7018154 GCF_023724105.1 Carassius gibelio | reverse complement strand
TAAGCAAAGTGTATGTGTGTTGTGCACTTGCCTATAGGCGCATAATACTTACGTGCACTTTAAATAACAAAACAGACCAACACACCCGTGGGTGCAAATGCATTTGCTATTTGAACACATGGATCAAGACGTGAAAATGACAACTGCATCGGGCTGAAACTAGCAAAAAACTCTTGCGTGTCGCCTGGCTGCACATTGTGCCAGGTATATGATAGGGCCCTTTGTGTCGTAAAGCAAGATATTCACCTTCAGACTTTAGTATTTAATGATTTCATTATTAATATTAGGACTAGAATATTATATACACATTTGTTCTGTGTATTGGTTATTGGACACATAAACAATCTATCAGTATCAGTGTTAAAAATACTTTATCAGTCAATTTCTAATCTTCATTTTAAAAAAAGTATGTACTTTACATTTTCGCTTATTTATTGTGTGTGTGTGTCTTTTTCAGTCTCTTCTCAGCATTCGTGGATCTCTCTTTTCGCCAAGGAGGAACAGTCGCGCCAGTCTGTTCAGTTTTCGCGGTAGAGCGCGAGATTTCGGCTCAGAGAATGATTTTGCGGATGATGAGCACAGCACATTTGAGGATAGTGACAGTCGCCGCGGCTCGCTCTTCGTACCTCATTGTATTGAGAGACGAAGTTCCACTGTCAGTCACTGCAGCCTTGCTCCCAGAGTTATGCTCCCAGCCAACGGAAAAATGCACTGCACAGTAGATTGCAATGGAGTGGTCTCCCTGGTGGGTGGGACATCTGTGCCAACATCACCAATCGGACGTTTGTTACCTGAGGTAGATATATCTATATTATATATCTATTAAATAGTCTTTGGTTTATATGCTAGATACACCCACACACAAGCATACAGACACACAAATACACATACAGGAGTTTTTCAGAATGAACATGTAATGTTGGCTGTTAGCATACAGTATTTGTTAGTTTGTCCTGGTGATTTTGTATTTGGCAAATGTAAATATTGTCATATTCTTTACTTGCATAATAATAATAATAACAATAATAATAATAATAATTATATATATATATATATATATATATATATATATATATATATATATAGTACAGACCAAAAGTTTGGAAACATTACTATTTTTAATGTTTTTGAAAGAAGTTTCTTTTGCTCATCAAGCTTGCATTTATTCGATCAAAAATGCAGAAAAAAATGTAACACTGTGAAATATTATTACAACTTAAAATAATAGTTTTCTATTTGAATATACTTTTAAAAAATAATTTATTCCTGTGATGCAAAGCTGAATTTTCAACATCATTACTCCAACCTTCAGTGTCACATGTAACATCCAGTCTATAACATGATCATTTAGAAATCATTCTAATATTCTGATTTATTATGAGTGTTGGAAACAGTTCTGCTGTCTAATATATTTGATGAATAAAAGGTTAAAAAGAACTGCATTTATTCAAAATGTAAAAAAAAAATCTAATATATTTTCTTTACTGTCAGTTTTTATCAATTTAGCAAATCCTTGCTGAATAAAAGTTGATTTTATTTTTAAAAAAAAAGAAAAGAAAAAAACGGACCCCAAATTACTACTGAGCAGTAGTGTATATTGTTATTACAAAATATTTATATTTTAAAAACATAGCTTCTTCTTTTTTTTTTTTTTTATTCAACAAAGTATCCTAAAAAAGTATCACATGTTCTGAAAAAATATTAAGCAGCAGAACTGTTTCCAACTTTGATAATGAATCATCATATTAAAATAATTTCTAAAGGATCATGTGATAATGATCCTAACAATTCAGCTTTGCATCACAGAAATAAATGATAATTTAAAGTATAATAAATTTAAAAACAATTATTTTAAATTGTAATAATATATCACAATATTAAATTTTTTATGTATTTTTGATCAAATAAATGCAGGAAAAATTATTTCAAGAAACTTCTTTTAAAAACATTAAAAATAGTAATGTTTCCAAACTTTTGGTCTGTACTATATATATATATATATATATATATATATATATATATATATATATATAAAATCTATAATATGCTCAGTACTAAGGATATTTTTTTGTTTTCCTTCTAGGGCACAACCACTGAGTCTGAGGCACGTAAAAAACGTTCAGGATCACACCAGCCGTCTGATTATCTGGATGAGACAGTAACCAGAAAAAGAGCTATGAGTGTGGCCAGCATTCTGACAAATACTATGGAAGGTCTGAAACACTGACCTCACACATGTATACAAATGTGTTAAGATTGCTATTTGCCATAATAGTTTCATTTTGTTCTCTGTGCTTTCTAAAGAGAATAAAAAATAAATAAATAAATAAATAAATAAATAAATAAATAAATATATATATATATATATATATATATATATATATATATATATATATATATATATATATATATATATAGAGCTCCATTTGTACTTCATTTGTACAAGCCACAAATTTGGCTTTCTCTGGCAAATTTTATGTTACTTACTGATAAAAAAATCATCAGTCATTTGTTCAGTTGTGTCTGAGTATTGAACATTCTGTACAACTACATAAACATATGTTCGGGTAAAACTACAGGTGAATTAGTTACATACATGTATATGTAAACAGGTATGTTTTAGATGCTGTCAGTTTGTTCATATTATATATTTCACTGTATAACTAGTCATACAAAAACGTACAATTACATACGATTAGCTATAAAAGCTAATAAGATCACCCTCACACACACAACTCTCACACTGATGTACTGACCTTTAAACACTGATTTTATGTCACGTAGCTGCTGACACTGTGACATGCCAGTGCAATTATTTTTGAACGCCTCACATGCACTCTCAACCTCATCATCTTATTTTCAATCATCACATACACACACATTCCTCCAACAGACAATGCAGACATGTAAACGATTTGCAATTCAACCATAATTTGAAAGCTATTTGAAATCCATACTAAACTGTAAATGATTTCTGTTCACAGAACTTGAGGAATCACGGCAGAAGTGCCCTCCATGTTGGTACAAGTTTGCCAACAGCTTCCTGATCTGGGACTGCTGTCCAGCCTGGCTGAAAGTGAAGAGGATTGTGAAAATGGTGGTGATGGATCCGTTTGTAGACCTGGCCATAACCATTTGCATTGTTCTCAACACCCTCTTCATGGCTATGGAACACTACCCTATGACAGAAGGATTCAACCATGTGCTGTCAGTCGGGAACCTGGTGAGCTCTCAATGCCAGATTCTCATTATAATACAGTATTTTTTTTGATTGATTTCATTGTCTTAAATAAGCATAAAAACAGTAGAACAGTAGAGCAAAACTGTTCAACTCCTTTGATGTATAAAAACCTTTTTTTAAACATTGAGAATGCAGATTTGAAACATTTTAGTGCACTGTGTAAATGTTCTATTTGTTGTTTTGTATTGATCTTTAGTTCCGTTGGTAGTTGTTAGGATTGTTTTGGTGCTGATCTGTTCCTGTTGGGCTGTGTGCAGGTATTCACTGGAATCTTCACAGCAGAGATGTGTCTGAAGGTAATTGCTCTAGACCCATATTACTACTTCCAGCAAGGCTGGAATATCTTTGATGGCATCATCGTGAGCCTGAGCCTTATGGAACTGGGCCTGGCCAATGTTGAGGGTCTTTCTGTGCTGCGATCTTTTAGATTGGTGAGCAAATCTCTCATCTCATACAGTGGTGTTCAAAGGTTTAAGACCACTTGTGAAAATGCTTATGCTTTGCTTTTTTATTTTCATTATAAATTGTGTCATCAACCTAATGTGAGTAAAATTCAAGCCAGTAACACTTGAGCTTTTTGAAATCAACATGCTTGTGCAAGTTTTGGACTCTAGTGTATGGTTGATACCACTTCAGAAACTCAAATGTTGGCTTTTTCATACATTTAAGACTCCATGAATTCAGGGTAATGGCTTGATTCCCTCTCTCATTCTCTCTCTTAGTTAAGAGTCTTTAAGCTGGCAAAGTCTTGGCCCACGCTGAACATGCTGATAAAGATCATTGGTAACTCCGTCGGTGCTTTGGGAAATCTAACCCTCGTCCTAGCCATCATCGTCTTCATCTTCGCTGTGGTGGGAATGCAGTTGTTTGGAAAGAGCTACCGTGAGTGTGTCTGCAAGATCGCAGAAGACTGTGAGTTGCCGCGGTGGCACATGGATGATTTCTTCCACTCCTTCCTGATTGTGTTCCGAGTGCTTTGCGGTGAATGGATCGAAACCATGTGGGACTGCATGGAAGTGGCGGGGCAGTCAATGTGTCTCATCGTCTTCATGATGGTCATGGTCATTGGGAATCTGGTGGTAAGATCAGTCATGTCACACAGAGACACCTGGAAGATAGTAATCTTTCTTCTTTCTGTCTTCCATTTTATTCCTCTCATGTACATTTACTTTTGCAATTTTATGCTTTCTGCATTAAAAAAAATGGATTTTGCCAAGTAGAATGTGCTACTGGATCAACATCTTTGTAGGTCCTGCAACAACATTCATATGAACAAATCATATTTTGAATTTAAAATAAGGGTATGTAATGGTCAAAGGTTTGGGAAAAGCACTGTGTTTGTTTTCCAGGATGTTGATCCAGGAACACTTTCCTACTTTTCAAATTCAGTCATTTCATATACTTGTTTAGATAGTTTAGACACTTAAGATATTTCAGACATTGTCATTAGTGCACGTTAATGTGGTGTTCTATAATGGCATCGGTTAGCTAAAATATTTGCTTTTGCTTGATGCTCCATGAATGCTCCTCAGCATAAAGCTCAAGACCAGCAAAGCTATTTTAAATTGTTCAGTCAAATGAATTGAGAATTGATCATGATCCTGTTGTAAGAGTGGATCTCATTTCTTATTTTCCTCCAAAAGAAAAAAAAAAAGTAAGCTTATTTTAGAACCATAGAACCAACAATTAAGTTCATTTCAATGTTTTCCTTGTAATAAGGCATATTTATTTTGCTTTATTTTATTTTATTTTATTTTATTTGAGGTACACTTCCATTCAAAAGTTGATGGCCACTGGAATACTGGAAAAACAGTAATACTTTAAAAGATAATTAGAATTGAATAACTGTTTTAAGTTTTAACCCTGTGATGTAAAGCTACATTCTTCAGTGTCACTTGATCCTTCAGAAATGATTCTAATATGCAGATTTGGTGCTCAAGTAACATTTCTTATCATTTATTTGAAATATTTTTTTTTATATCAGTGTAAAGTTTTTACTGTTGCTGTTGATAAATTTAAGTTAAATCTAATCAATTTAACTTGTTAAATTAAAATGTGTATTTTTCTTTTAATCTTCTAACCCCAAACCCTTGACCCAGAGATTTTCTTAACACATTTCAAGAGATTTACCCATACACATTATGATCATTTCTGAGTCAAATCTGTTAATCTTACTGGTGTCTGATCTTGCTGATTCTCAAAGTGTGTGTTGTTGTGTGGCAGGTGTTGAACCTGTTCCTGGCCTTGCTGCTGAGCTCTTTCAGTGCCGATAATCTGGCCGCCACTGATGACGACAGCGAAATGAACAACCTGCAGATCGCCGTGGGCAGAATACAGAAAGGTATCGCTTTGGTCAAGTCCACTTTACGCCAGTTTCTCCAAAGCCTCTGCCTGGCCGGCTCCAAACCTTGTGCTCTTGACGAAGAGAAACCGCTTGATGACCTCCACAGTGACGGCAAGGAGAATTGCTTGTCCAATCACGTTTCAGTGGCCGTCGACCTCACTAAAGACTATCTGAAGGAGGGCTGCATCTCCCCTGGCAATGGGGTGGAAGGTCACGTAAAGTATGGGATTGAGGAAGGCGACTACATGTCGTTCATACACAATCCCAGCCTCACTGTTACAGTACCGATTGCGGTGGGAGAGTCGGACTTTGAAAATCTGAACACGGAAGATTTCAGTAGTGACTCATCTGACGTTGAGGGCAGTAAAGAGGTAAGCCAGATTGTGTCAAAACAGAAATGTCACTTTTTAAAATGCAGTTCTAAAATGTTGTGCTTTTTCAAAGAGTTGCTATATAACATAATGTAAAAAAATGCTTGAAGTTATTGTTTTAGGTTTGGTGGTAATTCATCAGGAGTCAATGTCTCTTTCCCTATAGGGGACAAACAGTTGTGTTGAGTCATATTACCATTGCATCATTCTCTGCTCAGAGCTGCAGCCCATTGTGTGTGTGTGTGTGTGTGTGTGTTTGTGTTTATTGTTCCATGGGCTTCAGGGCAGTTTGCCCCTGTTCATCTGCAGCTAGTTAAGACAAACCTCTGGGCACTGTAGCAGGTAGACTTTCTGAGTTTTATTCATTATATCAGTACAACATTCTCATAAACACGCGCAGCCTCGCACACACATAACCTCTCGCACACTCTAATGTGTATTATTTACGACCAACTGAGCAGGCATGGCATCATGCATCCCAGACTATGAATGAGGCTGTTGAGGAAATTGCTAAATTCAGCATCCTTGCCCAGGGTGAAATTGAGTATGCTTAACTATGTGTGTGTGTTAGTGGGTTTTTTATGTGTTTTTGTCTGGCTGTGTGTGTGTGTGTGTGTTTGTAATTCAGCACATTTCCATGCTTTTCCAGCAGTACTGTCACCCTGCTTAATCTTTTCTCTCTCCCCTCTTCTAACTATTTCTATATCTTATTTAAGTGGTTCAGTGTTGAAGTTGCAGACGTTATTATCCATGTTATGTGAAGTGTGTATCTCCTCTCTGTGTGTGACCTGTTATTGCAGCGTTATGACAGACGAACCCCAGGTTTTCTCTGAGAGAGCCCTGTAAGAGACTCACCTTCCTTCTCATCCACACTAACCATGGAGACTGCCTTTGTCATCTAAATCAGACCAAACTCTCGTCTCTCTCTCATTTTATCTCTCTTTTTGGATCGGATTGCCCTTTTGTTTTTCGTTTCTCAATGCCTGTGCCCTTCCCTCCCTCTTAAACAACCCTATTTTGCACCTAAGAGAGACAGCTGTCAGCCTTTTTTATTTTGGTTTGTTTTTTTTCTTCATGACGTTGTGTTTTATGTTGTAGCACTGGGCTTCTTTGCAGTACCTTCAATCATATGGAATGAGCAAGATCATCATTTTACATCAATAGCCCATCGAACATCTCTGTTACATTAGCTTGTATGTTTCATTTTTATTTTATTTTTGGACAAGCTATCAATAAGAATTCGGAGCTAAATTACCTGAAAACAGGATGCCTTCGAGTGTGCATGTGCGTGCGTGTGTGTGTGCATGTGTGTGAGGAAAAAACATAAAACTTTAATTATTGCAGTCAATTTAGAATTAGTCCATTTCTGGATTATACATATTATAATGAAGTAAGCTAGTTGATTCAGCTAAAAGCTTGGTATAAATAGGGTTTCGTGATAAACAACTGCTTTTGAGTTGTGAATAATTATGAATAATATATTATATTCATATTTTTAGACATATGAAGGAGGATTATAATATTGTTATTTATGAATCTGCAAATATTCAGTCATATATTGCACTGTAAACTGCTGCAATAGTGGGAATCTGTCTTCATAGCAGTCGGCTATTAGAAGGCATTTCTTAATCAGCTGAGGTGTGTAATTGCTACAGTAATTGCATTTATGTCACTTGTTTGTGCATATACAATCAGGAGGTTCTGCTCTGGTTGGAACCAAGCCGACGGTTAATTTAAGAAGATATTTCATGATAACTCAACTTTACAACTTCTGTGCCTCATGCCACTTTATATTTCTCTGCCAATGAGATATGTTCCTGATCGGATTAGAACGTTTCAACCTTTTTTAGAGTTTAATGGATCAGTTAGACTTGCTTTAGATTCAATTAATTTCTAATGAATGAGAAGCTTATTTAAAGCTTATTTAAAGACTCTATAGTGAATCCATTCAGTTCTGGTTCAGGGCAGCTTGTTTAGGTTTGCTCAGCATCTTATATTCCTACTGTGATAAAAAAAGGTTAGAGTCATTCTGGAAGATTCTGAAATTGCACACAGCATGCTTACATCATTCCCCCGCGCCGCATTAGCTGGGTGCCACGGCAACCAGCACTCCAGCTCAGTTTTAGACAGCATCCTCTATACATTTTTTAGTCTCTCTTTTTCTCTAACTGACCGTTTTATCAATTCAGCGAAACCATCAGAAGGGTCAGTAACTTTAAGAAATACTCTGTGATCAGGAAAACTTCATTATTATGTCAAATAATGAGTCCTTACCCAGGACTTCAGATCTACAATAACATCAGAAAATATAATTAGAGTCCTAAATCAACAAATGTAGTTTTAGGAGAAGCTTTTATTTGCCATTGTTCTGCAAAATAGCAGCACAATAGCCTTTAACCACTGTTGGACAAATGTCTGAAGGGTTAATATCATTAGAAAATGATGGCATCCAACAGAATATGTTTTCCTAAGAGCTTGCTATCTCTGTGGTAAGATCCAGTTAAAGTCGTTTTCCCCAATCAAAGCTAATGAAATGCTGTCTCAGACTTAGCATGTGGCTCTGGTGTTAGTTAACGCTAATGCGGCTCCCCTCCTCTTCAAACTGACTGGCGGACCGAAGCTTGACCACTGCTTAACGGAATGGACTTCCAGCCTGTGTTTTCATGTCAATCAAGGGATTGCACTCAATGGGATGGGGTCATGTGATAATCTGAATCATGCCAATCCAAATGTATTGGGATTATCCAATAGAAATCATTTGTTTTTGGAAGGGGTGGGGAAAGGTAAGGGGTTGACATCTGCACTGGACATGAAAATACTCAAAGCACCCAACATCTGATGACAAGATCACAAGCTTGGACGAGAAAAAAATGCACCTTGAGAAACAAAAAAACATGCATGAGGAAGGAATGAAGGCACATCAAATGTACCCACAGCTGACTGTGAGATTATACGGTGAAGCCAGAGACGCTTGTCTTCACGCCTGGCTGCTAATTAGAAAATCAATTCAATGAATCAAATCAATCTCTAAATCCACGGGCTTGTAGGTACTTTTGAATGATCTGAAACTGCATGAGACTGAGAATATCTGCAAAAGCAGAATGGATGGGATGGTGTGCTTCAATCAAACCTAATCTTGTGCTTGTATATGTGTGTGTGTGTTTGCTTTCTTGTTTCTGGTTGTGTGGTTGCATGGATGCCTACGTAGAAGCTGCCTGTTGATGCGGTTCTCAGTTCTTCAGAAGGTAGTACAGTGGATATCCGACCCCCTGGAGAGGGTGTGGAGTCTGTGGAGCTGGAGCCGGAAGAGTCCCTGGACCCAGAGGCCTGCTTCACAGAAGGTGTGTGTGTGTGTGTGTACCTTGTATTCCCTAAGTTATTGTGAACAAAAAGTCCCCACAAGAATAGAAATAGTAGGACATTTTTTGGCCCCCATGAAAGAACAACTTGTACATCATTCAGATCGATTTTATTTTGACAAATCTAAAAATGGCAAAAGTTTTGAAAAATAGAAAAATACAGTTTGTGCAGTATAAAAATCATCTATGGAATGTCCCCATAAAACATGGAAACCAGTGTGTGTGTATTTGTGGACAAATAGGAAATCAAAATTAATTACCTTATTAATATACATTTCTCATTCTATTTGCCAGTGTATTATTTCAAACATGATAGATAGCTCTGCCTTTTAAACTATTTTCCTCCAGCTGTCAATGAGCTGTGCCAAATAATGGTTAATGTTAACCAAAAACCAGTATTGGTTAATGCCAAGGTCTGATGGGTGAATTGAGGTCAAGAGGGCACTAATGCTCCACAATAAACTGAAAACTTATTGACTCCATTGTGGTTATGGAATAGCTGCTTATAATGATCAATTTCTAATAAGTCTCAGCTTTGTCTCTTTGAAATGTCCTGTTACACCCTTAAATACAATGTTACAGAATCTAAATGAGTTGTGAATATTGCTTTGACTTTTAAGGGGAGCACAGCTTGGGAAACCAGATTTAAGTGATGTTCATCTAAAAAGATTTAAATGTACTGCAGTTCTGCAGGACTAATTCACTCACCCATCTCCCTCTCTAGTCCGTTTATTTGAACTATGTGCAAAACTGGGGCCTGTTCTTTGTATGTCGCTAACTCAGTTAGGTGGATTTGAATGTTGATGATTTGGTGTGATCTTGGATCGTTTGGTTCTTTGAAGCTCATCCCGGAGCTGCTGTCATAGCAACAGGTCCGTTAGCTTAAACCTGCTCGGGAGCAGCTTATTACAGGATTAGATCACTTCTTTTCAACCAGAACTGATACTCAAAATATGTCCGCTACCACCGCTACTTTATTACAAGAGTATCGTACTGATCCAGGGACAATAATTTTAAATAATAATCATTAAAAAAAAATTATTTAAAAATAATATAAAAAATGCTGTGTAGTCCATAACAGCCTACTATAGACACAGCCAGTTTAACTCACTGAAATATTTATTTGTCATAAAATTATTACTTCATAATTGTATTAGATTCTTACACACATGCTATACAGATAATAGAGTCGTGCATTATTTTGAGTAACACGTAACAAATCTGTCAAAATATAAAATGAAATGAATAGATAATTTCTACATTGAAATAAAAATGTAAAGACTGCACAACTATTATAAATTGTGAATCTAAATAATTGGGAATCATGAAAAAAAAAATGGAATAAAATAAAAACATGTATCTATTATCTGTTTCATGTATCTATTATAACATTTATGTAGTTTTGTTTGCTTGGCTGTTTCCTTATAAAAGTCCAGAAATTTGTCAAGTTTTTTGTCGGGTGTCATTTTAAATTACATGACGTCATTACATTGCCGTCTTGCCACCAGCCAATCGCTGCACTGCTGATCATGGTTTCGAGTATTGATACATATCCCCTTTTTATGCCAACACATGAAAGCTCAATTATCTCAGATAACTCAATCCAGCGATACTAATCATACACAACAGGTGTGTTCGAAGAACCCAATTAGCCAGATCATGATTAGCACGATGATATCATCTTGGATGTGTCATTTGATCTCGGATGTAATAAGCCACGTACGAAGAACGGGCCCCTGGCCTATTTATAAATAGTCATAAATATGAATACAATAACATACAATACAGTGAAAAATTTAATCTTTTTTTAAAAGAAGTTTATACTCTCATTCACCAAAGATGTATTCAATTGATCAAAAGTGACAGTAAAGATGGTTAAATTGTTTCAACACACATCTGTTTCAAATAAATTCTGTCCTTTTGAACTTTCTATTGATCAAAGAATCCAGAAAAAAATTACATAATTGTTTTTTCAAAAATATTATACAGAATGATTTTTCATCATTAAAAACAAGAAATGTTTTCTGAGCACCAAATCAGCATATTATAATGGTTTCTGAAGGATCATGTGAGACTCATGAGATGTGTAGTAATGATGTGGAAAATTCATTTAAAAGATTACATAAAGAACAGTAACAAAACAGCCTGTTTAAGGCTTAGAGAGAAGGTTGAATATATGGAGCTGAATTAAAGCATAAAAAATGTATACAAAAATGTACAGTTTGGCCCCTTTATGTCATATGTAGTACCCAAGCAAGACTTCTAATATATTTACTATGTGGGACATTTTGGTAGAGTTGACTTTTTTCACTGAGCTCAATTGTTCTGCTGTCAACTCACATCAAGTGACTTTTCTCTGTGTCTTTTGCTCAGGCTGTGTGATGAGGTTTCAGTGCTGTCAGGTTGATGTGGAGACGGGAAAATGGAAGAGTTGGTGGACTCTCAGGAAAACCTGCTTCTTTATTGTTGAGCACAACTGGTTTGAGTCCTTTATCATCTTTATGATATTACTCAGCAGTGGAGCACTGGTGAGCACCCACACATAAACACAATATTCTCACCCACTCAATCATTTTTTGTTTGACAAACATTCTACAAGTAAATTTGTTGATTTTAATGTGTATTCAGGCTTTTGAGGACATTTACATCGAGCAACGTAAAACAATAAAGACAGTGTTGGAATATGCAGATAAAGTCTTCACATACATCTTTATATTGGAGATGCTTCTGAAGTGGGTTGCGTACGGCTTCACCAAATACTTCACCAACGCCTGGTGTTGGCTCGACTTCCTGATTGTTGATGTATGTATAGACCTTATGTACTGCTATGCAGCTGTACAGTGTGTGTGTAAGTGGTTAGTGTGTATTCTCTGGGTTTGAACAAAAGTTCCCTTTATGATTGACTATATGTGTTGGTTTTACAGGTGTCACTGGTGAGTCTGGTAGCAAATGCTCTTGGTTACTCTGAACTAAGTGCCATTAAGTCCCTGAGAACACTGCGTGCTCTTAGACCTTTGAGAGCATTGTCACGCTTTGAAGGAATGAGGGTAAGACACGCAAACACACATCATGTGGTGTGATTTAACCAAGCAGGACATGTTTCTGGATGCCTAACCTTATTTCTAACCAAACCGTTACAGAGCAATGACTGGCTGGTAGGCTTGTTGCGATAGTCGGTGTTACCGGTGATACACGGTGTTTAACCCACCTACCGGTCATATCACTTGACCACCGGCAGCGTCCCCATCGTGTTGAAGTTTTAGCCGATAGCAATAAAGCACTTAGTTAGTGACTACGTGCCTTCGTAATTTAGCGTAAGTGGAACGAGCGCCGCAGTAAAGCAGCAGGTGTCCGATTTCATTTACCATTTGAGATCTGGTTTCAAAGCGAAATGCAAAAGCACCTATTTGGAAATATTTTGGATTCAAACCAAATGCCAACAGGGACCCTGAAAACGTTAACGAGGCAACCTATAAACTTTGCCTGATGAAAGTGGCACCATCCGGAGGTAACACTTCGAATTTACACGCACATCTTCAAGCACACCACAAAGATGAAGCAGCCAAGATGGGTCCAGCGGCAAAAAATCGACCACAAAAGCCTGACACACAAACACAGGCTTCGATAAGTGGTGAATTTGCGCAATGCACAAAATATAAAAGGGACAGTGCGAGGTGGAACACGTGCACTGACGCAGTGACGAAATACATATGCAAAGAAATGGTGTCTTTTAATACTGTTGAAAAGCAATCTTTCAGAGACCTCATAACCACACTCGACAGCCAATATTCATTCGTTTCATATTCAATGGTTTTGCTGTGTTTTATTTTTTGTTTGTTTGTTTGTTTTTTGCTGAAAAAGGCAGGCACTTTATTTAAGGAATAGCAATTTTTTTTATATAATTTCTTGTTTGATACTTGCACGTTGTGTGCAGTGGTTCGTTTTATTAATAAATGCACTTTAAATTTGTTTCATAAGTGCTTTTGTTTAGTTTTTGCATGGTGTGTTAAGTTATTATTCATTTTGCAATAAATATGTGTGTAATACAAGCGAGTGTCTTATTGTTTTGAGTATTTTTATTAAGAATAAAATAAATTAACCCATGATTAATTCAAACAAATGCTACTGAATTGCCGCTATTTAAAGTGAAAGTAAATTGAGACGTGTGCACGTCTGCACGACCGCATTTTCGGCCACCCGCAATCCGCGACACGCAACCCCGATGACACCGGGATTACCGGTTTTTTTACATGTGGTTTAACCGGTGGAAAAAATCCATCACCGCAACACCCCTACTGGCTGGTAAGATTAATGATGTAACAGTTCAAATTACAGATAGGCTTCAGTAGTTACAATTCCATGTAACTTGTACAAAATGAAAAATTTGCTAAAGATTTAAGTAATTTTAGGATATCCAAGATGCACTTTAGTTTGCTTCTTCATTGGAACAGATTTGGAGAAATTTAGCACCCTAAAATCCATCCATGTAAGATCCTTTGCAGTGAATAGGAGCTGTCATGTTAACTGATGGACTGGAGTCGTGTGGATTACTTGTGGATTACTGTGATGTTTATCAGCTGTTTGGACTCTCATTCTGACGGCACCCATTCACTGCAGAAGATCCATTGGTGAGTAAGTGATGTAATGCTACATTTTTCCATATCTGTTCAGTTGAACTCATTTCCATCTTGGATGGCTAAAGGTAAGTAGGTTGTAAGCAAATTTAAATTTTAGGTGAACTATTTCTCTAACATCAGACCTAAACCTAAAATCTGATCAGTTCATCCCAGTGCTGACCAATAAAGTTGATCCTGCAACATGTCCTACTTGAGAAAAAAGCATACTTTCACACATTTTTTTTTTTTTAAATGTTGTCAGGAAGCTGTAATCCTCTTGCTTGCTGTTGGTGATTATTAATGAGAACATCCTTATCACATGAATAAATGAATTTTGTATGTAGACTGTAGTATTTTTAGACCTTTCTCTTTAGTGTGCATGACTCTCTGCATGTGCTTTGGTGAGAGCTCTCTGATCGATTCTGATGATTCTGTGGTGGTTTTGTGGTGTTTGTGACTTGACCTCACATTTCTTTCTCTGTTATGTGTCTCTTTTCATTTGCAGTAAACAAATGTTGTGACGTCATCGTGTCTCCACAAGGTTTTTTTCTGTTTTAATTTTTTTCCCCCACATTTTGGTAACTCAAAGATATGTGTGATACGCCCCTGTTTATATGTTAAAGTCCTATGTTCTGTGAACAGAATTGCAGCTGGTTAATAATTAGAGATATTTAGCTATTAATTATAGAGCAAATTAGGCAGATGACACATTAGCCATATTTCAAATAGGCCTACTCCATTTTTGATGCTAACCTTATTGTAGGATAAAATAGGCTTAGCTTTGCTATTCTTAAAACCCTGTTAACCTTCTAAAAGTAATCTTGTCATTTCCTAGAATTGTATCATCTTAATTCTATAGAAAGGATTTAGTATTTACCAGCAAGTAAGTCATCCACTATAGAAGCTCTGGAAGTTCATTGCAGTTTCGCAGCTCTTGTATCCATAACAAGAGTTTCAAGTGAATATATATGGAGGTATTTGTGTTTGACATGATGTATTTGTTTTCTTCTAGGTTGTAGTGAATGCCCTGCTGGGAGCCATACCTTCCATCATGAATGTGCTGCTGGTGTGTTTGATCTTCTGGCTGATCTTCAGCATCATGGGGGTGAACCTTTTCGCTGGGAAATACTATCATTGCGTTAATATCTCCAGCGATGAGATGTTTCCCATCAGTGTGGTCAATAACAAGTCAGAATGCCTTGCCCTGATTGCAAACAATGACACAGCACGATGGAAAAACGTGAAGATTAATTTCGATAATGTGGGAGCCGGATACCTGGCGCTACTGCAAGTGGTGAGTATGCCGAATGCATAGCCCGACTGTGATTTTGTAGCATATTCACACTATATATGGATTTTTGATATTGATTTTCTTCTTTTCGACAAGGCCACATTTAAAGGATGGATGGACATCATGTATGCAGCTGTGGATTCTCGTGATGTTAGTGTTTCTCTTTACTGCAGTAAACAGATCTTTTTTAACCATTTAGAGTGCAATGTTACATTCAAATCTTTAACTCTTTTCCATAATTCCATGTTACTGTCTGCTTAAAGGGGGGGTGAAATGCTATTTCATGCATGCTGAGTTTTTTACACTGTTAAAGAGTTGGATTCCCATGCTAAACCTGGACAAAGTTTCAAAAATTAAGTTGTACGTTTGAAGGAGTATTTTTGTTCCCAAAATACTCCTTCCGGTTTGTCACAAGTTTCGGGAAAGTTTTTTTCGAGTATGGCTCTGTGTGACGTTAGATGGAGCGGAATTTCCTTTTATGGGTGCTAGGGCACGTTTGCCGGAAGAGCGTGCGCTCCCGTATAGCGAGGCTGAGCAGCACAGACATTTCACTGATCAGAGCGATTCACTGATCAGAGCGAGAGCGTCGCGAAAAGTCACAAAAGAAGTGTGTTTTCAACGGAGTTGTGCAAGTGTTTTTGTTTGTTCCCTGCATTTCGAAGATGCTTGTTCACAAGGCCCAGTTTGACGACGGATTTGCGTATCGTTTATTTCTTAAGGATGATGCAATCCCAAGGAAAAAGGGTCACGATAGTGTGTTGGAACCGCAGGCGGTGAGTAAAACTTCTTCAAATATCTCTGCCTCCTTGTTAGTGCGTCCCCTCCCATGCCGGAGACCCGGGTTCGAGCCCCGCTCGGAGCGAGTCGTTGCTGCTGCTGCTCTCGTTCAGTTTCAGCCTCGGAATCTGATTCTGGATCATAAATAAACGGCTGAATCTGACTGTAAGCCATTGTTTGTTTTGGATGATGGGTTTTCCCTCACGGTAATGTCAGAGCCTTTAATATGTTTTTCAACGGCTCTGGGTAATGTCACAGCTTCCACATGCTCTCAACGCAAAAGGCTATTCGCGCTCGTGATTCTTTAGCTCCGCCCACGTCACGCCTCCAACCGGTCGTGTTTTTCCGGGAAAAATCGGTACAGACTATCTTTCTCTTATGAATATAATAAAACTAAAGACTTTTTGGATTTATGAAGGATGCAGTACTACTCTATATGTACTCAAGATTAACAGGATATTGAGTGAAAACGAGCATTTCACCACCCCTTTAATATGCTATGTTTTTTATTTGTGACTACCTAAATTAAAAATTTTATTTGAGGTAAAGCACCATGAAATAAAACAATTGCATTTTTAATGTAATGTTGTGGTTTACTCCAACTAAAGATGAACTTTGTTCATTGGGCATTTCAATGTTTATTCAGCTTTACTGTGACTATTTACAAAACTTTTTTAAAAAAGGAATTCTTTCACATTTGAATTGTTTAATAAATATATTAATTATCTAATTATACTAACCAATTAAATGACTTAATGAACATTATATTTCAAATAATTTACTAATAATTATTATTATAGATACACAATAAGGCAAATGATTGTATTCTTGTTTGGAAGTAAAAAAATAATAATTACAAAAAAATTTGCACGTACCTCTGGTACTGTTGCGTATATGGACAATGCAACACATGGACAATTATGAACAGTTTTTTTTTATACTGGAGCAGGAGTGTGCTCATGAAGATAAAGTTGTGATGCACATTAGTAATGCAAATGTGTAATAACACACAACATTTTCTTGTACTCACAGTTGGAGCAGCAGCCTGAGAGGGAAAAAAACCTTTACATGTACCTGTACTTCGTCATCTTCATTATCTTCGGCTCCTTCTTTACCCTTAACCTCTTCATTGGTGTCATCATTGATAATTTCAATCAGCAGAAGAAAAAGATAAGTATCTAAACTGAGGAAGGTGAATTTAAACACCTTAATAAAATGTAAGACACAATGAACAACTGATAAGGAATATTGCACATATTACAATGTATGTGCAGTCTCAAATCAACCACTGTGTGTTTGTTCAGTTTACTTTCATGTAATGTGATATGTACACAGTCTGTGGCTTTGGTGAGTGAGCACAACACACAATGGTAGTGTATTGAACTGGTTTTGTTTATAAAGCACACACAGTGGTAGATAAATAGGACCTGAACTGCCTCTTTGACATTCCCTGAAGTTCAGAGTTGAAAAACAGAGGCCTGGTTGCATTATGTTTGTGTTGTGACATATTGAAACCATGGTTTTAACCAGCCTTCTGCATTTGCTCTTCACCTAGGAGGTCAGGATATCTTCATGACAGAAGAACAGAAGAAATATTACAACGCCATGAAGAAACTGGGATCTAAGAAGCCTCAGAAGCCAATTCCCAGGCCTGCGGTATGACAGCTCACTCACCCTAACTACTAAGAAATGTAATTCTATTTAAAGGGGACAAAACACACACAGTTTCGGCCAATCTAAAGTTAATCTTAAGTTCTTATAGAGTAGTATTGAATCCTTCATATCCCTGTAGAGTCTTTAGTTTGATCATATTTATAAAAGAAAGATACAGCTTTACGCTTCTCCCCGAAAACATCCGAGCTTCTGGAGGCGTGCCTCGGATGGAGCTAAAGAGTCGTGAGCTCTTACCAACAAAACACAGAAATTTGATGCAGTTTTACTTACCACCTGCGGTACTGACCCATGACCGGGATCTTTCATAGCTGGGAGCATCCATTCTTTCATTCTCAAACCATCTGTAAATCCAGCATTGAATTGTGCCTTGATTATAAAACATTTGTCACCGAAATCATGGGAACAAATAAATACTTGTGAAACTCCTGCATCCACTGTTCACTTAACACCGGGTTCTTTGGGAAGCTGCTCAAGGTTATCTTTTCCTCACATCCGAAAACACACTTGTTTGGAGACATTCTTCTCGAGCAAGTCCTGTGCAGCACTGCGATGACTTCTGTAACTCAATGAAGCAATTCGATGGGCTGCTCTTGCTCTCGCCCTATTTGAAGTGTGCATGCGCTCTTCCAGGAGAAGAGCCCATACAAGGTCCGCCCTTCTTGACGTCATGAAGGGACATGCTTGAAAAAACTTTCTGAAACTTATGTGAACCTGGAAGGAGTGTATTTGGCACAGATATGTCCAACATATTTTTTTTTTTTTTTTACTTTGGCCATGTTTAGCATGAGGACAGGGTTGCCCAATTGCTACTCAAAACTAGCCTAATCGATTATCGAAGGGATAAATATCATGTTATTGGAGTCGTTTGGACCAGCAGACATGAAAAACAACTCGCGCCCACAGTGTTAAAGTAGCCCAATTCTGTGGGAAAACCACGGACTTGGCAACAATGCATGAGAATCCAACTCTTTAAAAGTGTAAATAACACAGAATGCATGAACAAGCTTTAGAGCCCCCCCCCCACACACACACACCCCTTTAATACAGAATTTGTCAATAATGCCAATTTCTCTGTACTTCACTCTAGAACAAGTTTCAAGGCCTCATCTTTGACTTTATCACCAAACAAGCCTTTGACATTGTGATTATGATCCTGATCTGCTTGAACATGGTGACCATGATGGTGGAAACCGACGATCAGACAAAGGATATGGACAATATTCTGTACTGGATAAACCTTGTTTTCATCATCCTCTTCACTGGAGAAGCTGTTCTCAAGATGATCTCCCTGCGACAATACTACTTCACCATTGGCTGGAATGTGTTTGACTTCGTAGTTGTGATTCTGTCAATTGTTGGTAAGAAATTCTTGGAAGTTCTACAGACTATTACTATTATAATACTATAAAAAAACATTTTGAAGATTTAATCCAGAAACATAATTTATAAACACTCTGTAAATGTTATTCCTTCTTAACAGAAAAAGTGCATTCATATTTACAGTTGTTCTGTGAATTTTCACTGACAAATCCAGTCCTTTCTGTTGGAATCTGTATGATCTGGAATTTCACTTAAGAGTGAAAGATTTCCCCATACAGATTTTACAATGGATTAAAATAGGTAACAATGATTACCAACATTTTGCTGACCAACTTAAAGCTGCATGGTTTGAAAGTGAATTCTGTGTGAGCTGTGCTTCATACATTGCTACATTTATGACAATAGAAAATGCACACAAAATGTTGCCGAAATTTTGCCAATGTGACCCCACCTTAAAGGATTCGTTCATTTCCAGAATAAAAAAATCCTGATACTGTAATTTACTGAAAATGTCATCCAAGATTTCCATATCATTCTTTCCGCAGTCGAAAAGAAATTGAGGTGTTTGAGGAAAACATTCCAGGATTTTTCTCTATATAGTGGACTTCAATGAGAACCAACGGGTTGAAGGTCCAAATTGCAGTTTCAGTGTAGCCGAGGAATAAGGGTCTTATCTAGTGAAACAATCAGACATACACATTTATATATTTTTTAACCACAAATGCTTGTTTTGCACTTGCTCTGCAATGCATGTCTGTGATACATTTACATTATCACGTTGGAAAGGTCCTGTTCTTCCTCTGTGTACTCTGTTTCAGAAAGGAAGGGTAGGGTGAAAAAGGTTCTTTGCGCATTTGCTTTGTAAACACTGGGTCGGTTCTTCCACCTATGCGTGACCTTTCCAATATAATGTGTGAAGTTGAGCCAGTGCAAGATGAGTATTTGTGGTTAAAAAGTATATGCAGTTTTATATTTTTAGAGAGTGACCAATCGTTACTCTAGATAAGATACTTATTCATTGGCTGGGCTCGTGTAGAGCCCTTTGAAGTGGCATTGAAACTGCAGTTTGGATCTTCAACCCACTGGCCACTATATGGAGAAAATCCTGGAATGTTTTCCTCAAAAACCTTTTTGACTGAAGAAAGAAAGACACGAACATCTTGGATGACATTGGGGTGAGTCAATTATAAGAAAGGGAACTAATCCTTTAACTGATCTGAAAGACAAAAATAGCCAAAGAAGACAGTTTAGGCTAATGTAATGCTGGGAATGCCATACTATATTTGAGTAGAGTATGCTTTGAGCATAAATCACCTTTAAGATTAAATGTTGTGGAAAATTCTTATTGGACTTGTGTTTTGTCTTTTTGTCAGGCATGTTCCTCTCTGAGATGATCGAGAAATATTTTGTATCGCCAACCTTATTCCGAGTCATCCGGCTTGCCAGAATTGGTCGCATTCTTCGTCTCATCAAAGGAGCCAAAGGCATTCGTACACTCCTGTTTGCCTTGATGATGTCACTTCCTGCCTTGTTCAATATTGGCCTCCTCCTGTTTCTGGTCATGTTTATTTATGCCATTTTTGCAATGTCCAACTTTGCCTATGTGAAGCGGGAGGCAGGGATTGATGATTTGTTTAACTTTGAGACATTCGGGAATTCAATGCTTTGCCTGTTCCAGATTACCACTTCTGCAGGATGGGACGGCCTCCTGGCACCCATCCTGAACAAACAAGATCCGGACTGCGACAGTGAAATGGAGCACCCAGGCAGTTTGTATCGCGGAAACTGCGGAAACCCCTCGGTCGGCATCTTCTTCTTCGTGAGCTACATCATCATCTGCTTCCTGATTGTGGTGAACATGTACATCGCCGTGATCTTGGAGAACTTCAGCGTAGCCACAGAGGAGAGCGCTGAACCACTGAGCGAAGACGACTTTGAAATGTTCTACGAAGTCTGGGAGCGATTCGACCCCAACGCCACACAGTTTGTGGAGTACAGCAAGCTTTCTGAATTTGCAGACGCTCTAGATCCTCCGTTACGCATCGCCAAGCCAAACAAGATCCAGCTCATAGCCATGGACCTGCCCATGGTAAGTGGTGACCGCATCCACTGCCTGGACATCCTTTTCGCCTTTACCCTGAGGGTACTGGGAGAGGAGGGCGAGATGGATGCCCTGAGGGGACAGATGGAAGATCGTTTCATGGCCTCCAATCCCTCCAAAGTCTCGTACGAGCCCATCACGACAACCCTCCGCAGGAAACAGGAGGAGATGTCATCTGTGATAATCCAGAGGGCCTTCCGACGGTACCGTTTAAGGCAAATGATAAAGAAGGCCTCTGAAGCCTACCGAAAACAGCTACAGGATGGGGAGGTACGTATCCTGGAGAAAGAGGTGCTTGTCATCGGAAAGTTTCAAGAGAACTCTGCATCGGACAAAACTGATATGACTCTCTCCTCTGCCTCTCCGCCATCTTATAACAGTGTGGCCAAGTCAGAGAAAGACAAATATGAAAAAGAGAGGAGAGACAAGGAGGA
The DNA here is from genome assembly GCF_023724105.1 of Carassius gibelio. NCBI lineage: Eukaryota > Metazoa > Chordata > Actinopteri > Cypriniformes > Cyprinidae > Carassius > Carassius gibelio. The sequence continues at coordinate 6,996,626 of NC_068376.1, read as the reverse complement.
CAAAGCAAAAGATGCAAGAGACAGAAAAAAATGAACGAGGGACTGAAACAGAGACTGTTCTTTTCAACTGAGACACTGTTTACAGAGCAGAGCGCAAGCACTGGGGTGCAATTCACCTCGAGCGGTTTTGGAACTAATGCCAAACTGAGTGTGTGTGAGGCGGAGTGTGTGTATGTGCGTGTGTCTAGACTATTGTGTGCATGTGCACCGAGCTAGCCTTAGGGTGCATTTATGGTGTTGACTGAAAGCGTTGATTCGAGGACAGTGCCAGTGTCGACACGACGAACACACACGCTTGAGTATGACTTGAATCCCTAAGGATCCTGGTGTGAAACAAAATGGCAAGTACAGAGTGGTGTGTGAGTTTGTCTTTTAGTCTTGAGTGTTGTTACACAATCCCGAGGATTGAAAGAAACTGTTATAGTCATCAGTAGCTAGTGCTAACACTACCGCTGGTGTCTTTCTTATTGAATGGCGTATTATATACCTGCACATTTTTGTTAGCTCATTTTTTTTATCATGTTGAACTTTTCTACTCATGGGTTTGATTGTCCGAACTACTTCATTTAAGGGCACGTCTATGGAAGGGGCTGGGGAATGTCAATCATATCCGGTAGTGAATTAGCTGAACAGGATCTCATTTACTTTAGCATTAGCAATTACCGAACAAACCACACACACACATACATATACACCGGTAGGTTGCTACAAAATCAATCACTCAGTAAGTTGAGAGCAGAAAGCCACTGTACTAATCAGGACTTTCACACATAGAATGTTTTTTTTTTTATTATTATTATTATTTATGGATCAAGGTGTAGACCATGTCTCCACTGCCTTACTGAACACAATCACGAAAATGGATTAATTGAACACAATCTTCCACTGTTGATAGCAGAGTGAGCCAAACTCAGTGAATTTGTTCTAATGTTTTGACTCAAACCTATTCATGAATGTTCTGGGTTCAGTGTATCTTAACCTCATTAACGTCAATTGACAAATTTTTTGTTACTATAAGGCACTTATAATGGAAGTAAAAGAGGCCAAGCAAATAAACATGAAGATTCACACTGTTTAGCCACATGTAAAATAACCACAAAACTTTAACCTTATATGTTATATTATAGATTATAGATTATACATGTGTTAATAGTGTGATATAATCGCTTATCTAATCTTGTCAGTTATCTTTCAACTCTGTTGTAGTGACAGTGCCTGTTAAAGCCTGTAAACCTGGTAATTTTGCACAATATCTGCACAGACACCAAGAGAGGTGATGTGATTTGCTAGGTTGTTGTACCACATGACCAGAGTTTTTATTTATTTATATCTTAAAGATATACTATATTATCCACATCCTGTATTTGGAGTGTTTTTTTATTCTTCATGCCAAGTCTACGTATAAAACCTCTAGATTGTCAAACCGTTACCTTTTAAAAGAACATAAACTTCTACCTGTTCGTTATTTCTGATGACCAAAAACAGACATAGACAGAGGTTGTTGTCTGTGTCTTTACCTGATACCAGGTGCATAACAACATGATTCCGGAATGGCAACAACCAGGAATAATATTGAAAACATATTGAAAGCAAATATGTTTATTTAGGCAACTTTTAAATTGACAGCTCATAGTTTTTTTTCCCCCTTTTACAGAAGATTAAATATAAGTGTTTTATCAAAAAAGCTGTATATCTTGGCTTGTAAAGCCTCCAGATGTTGGCACAGTTTACTTCTTTTGTAAGTGCCTCATTTTAACCTTGATTTTAGCTTATTTAAAGTGTGAGTTGCAATTATTTTCAGTGGTAATCAATATTATGCAACAAATGCTGTTCATTGAACCCTAAATATTCTGTTAAGTTGTACACCCCATATTGAAAGCATATATATATATATATATATATATATATATATATATATATATATATATATATATCTGTTGCTCAATTGGTAGAGCACTGCTTTGGTTGGGGGTTCGATTCCCCGGGAACACATGATATGTAAACATTGATAGCCTGAATGCACTGTAAGTCGCTTTGGATAAAAGCGTCTGCTAAATGCATACATTATAATTTAATATATGAGACGAGACAGATATTGACCCCTTCGTGAGATCACTGTACCATAATGTCAACAGACTTCAGGAAGCCTGAATGTACACTGAACATGATAAGAAAAGGCAATGTAACCCTACTGAATGTCTCTGTAACAGCCACATACAGTATGACTGACCTTCTCATTTTATTTTGAACAAAAAGAGAGAAAGAAAGAAAAAAAAACATGCTTATATATAGGCCTATATATATCTTCCAAATCTAAAACCATTCCATGCATAGGTGCAGGTCAACCTGTCAGTGGACCTCTACTGAAAAACAATTTTCCCTCGTTTTGAAGTTGCCTCGTTGTCTTTCTGTCAGGGCAACACCCTGAGTTTGGCTGAATAATGCGATTATAACATGAGCTCTTCTGTTGATCTTGTGGTGGTGATTTTGTATGTATATAATGGCACGCTATATCTCACCTCTGTACTCGACTCTGTAGAGGAGCACTTTCACACACCACTTAAATTGTCATTTGGATGCATGTGATCGATGTGCGAGAGGTGCGAGTGTGAAAGAGAAAAAGAATATGAGAGCTTATTTATGTGAGAGAGATCTATATGTGTGTTTTGACTGTATGTACTGGGGCCACCATCGATGTGCTTTATTCTCATTCTCTTTATTGTTTATATTGTAAATAGTAGTTTCAAGCTTATATTATTAGTTTTGTTTTGTTGTTGTTTTTTATTTTTAACTAATTTATTTTGTTTACATTTATTTTATTTTTTTTGCACAGTGCTAAATGTGAAGGCCAGGTCCTGGTTTTAAATGTACATAAAAATTTATGAAGCAATCAGTGGTTGTCATATTTCATTAATAGTGTGGTTGTAAACTGCATGCACTATATTAACCGACTACATGGTGACGTTATTTTAAAAGCCAAAAGAATAAAGATCATATTTTTTGTACCAAAGTGAAACTTATAATATTCGTTGATTGCACTTTCTGAAAGTAGGCCTACATCGCTAATATCATTTCGAGAGAGAATCGCAGCAGAGAAGTATACATACTTTTTATTTTATTTTTTACTTGAAAATGCAGATGATTTGCAAATGTGTACTACCTTTTGCTTTGAATGTGCAATATGCGGAGCAGAGTTTTCAGACATTCACTGTAGTTTTCCAAAATAAAGCACATTTTGGGAAGCAAGTAACCAAAAAGCCTAAGACATTTATTTTGGAAATGTTTTTTTGTCAAATATGCAGCATCTGTCTTCGGTCTGTATATCTGTGCCATTCAATAATTAATCAATTATACAAACATAACAAATAGCTAGCAGTCAATATAACCTCTGCTGGAAAAAAAAGGAGAAGATAAATAGAAGGAGGTGTAAAAGAGAGGTAAGAACCTCCCAAACAGCAGAAGGTCTAAATTTAGTATGTTCGGTGAGACTTCTGCAGTCATTTTTCTAGTGGCCTTACTGCTAGACTCTCATTTCAACAGACCCAAGACTGAATGTGAGTGGGTGTGTACTTGAGAAACACTCTGTGATCAGGAGTGACCCTGCTGGAGTGCTTTTCTTCCTGTTGCCTGGCAACCTGACATGACGGTACACCCTTCAGTGACTGAGCACACGGCGTTTACCCATAATGCTCTGAGGTTTTCAGCAGGCTTTCCCCAACCAACACCAGCATCTCTCATCCCCTCTCCCACTCTCACTCATTCATGCTTTCTGTTCAGTCACAGAGAGAGACCGGCTCGCCTTTGTTCCTGAGGGATTCCCTTTGAAAGGAGCTGTTTGATTTACTGTCTTTTATGGCGAGGTCTGTCTGGTGAAGGAGATAAGTGTGCGTGTTTATGTATGAACTGATAAGGTTTAAAGAAAAGGAGTCAACATAAATTTTTGTATCAAATAAAAAAAACAAGAATAATAATAAAAACAGAAAAATAATAAATGGTACCATCACAGATGAGCAGATTAAAATCTTGACCTATTCATAGAAAATACAGGGTGGGGTTGGTGAGCGATCCTGGTACCAGTGCCATTTTAATAAAGTCTCATTCTAAGTAGTCCCAGGCGCCCTCTTGTGGTTGAAAGAGGGATACACGTGCTGTATGATAGACGTTTGCCCTTCACCGGCAGCGGGCGTTGTACCACATGACCAGGAACAGCGTTTCTAATTATTTCTTCTTAAAGTGACCATAGCCTACACTTTTACCATGTTGTGTTTACTAAAGTAATACAATTCTATTATCAGTCAAACAAGGTGCTTCAGAAATTGTTGATGGTCAACCTGTGCTGATGGTTGATGAGTTACACTATTTAAGTTTCCCCATTCTTTTTTTTTTTCAATCATGGGTTCCAAAAATATAAGGCAAACTGCTAAGCATTATGTTTTTTGGTAATTCACTTTGTCACAAAGATTTATTTTTATTTTTATTTGTTCAATACAGTATAAAAGGTGGAAATTGTGTGGTCTACACTCACAATTTTGTGTTGATGTGTTTAAAACAAATTTATTGGTATGTAATTATACAGTATGTTAGATGATGTCTAGTATTTACAATTTTCTGAATCTAAGGTTTTAAGATATTTTGGTATGTTTTTATTATTATTATTATTATTTTTACCTAAAGCTTTAAATAATTAATAAACCTATAATATTTAGCTATAGTTAAAGCTCAGCACACATTTCTGAAATCCTAACTTTTATGTGCCTAGTACTTGAACCTATAATGTTGTGGCCATGTTATGGTGCACATCACGGAATGGCAACATGACTGTCATGTAACATGACACTTCAGATTAGGAAACATAGTCACAGAGTTATCCCTCAGTAAACATATGTTTAAAAATAAAACGTACCTTTTATTTATTTTCTATAAAAGCTGAGTATTGATTGTAAGGTAGTTGTTGTAGTATTTATGCTTAGGTATTGGGTAGGGTAAAGGGATCAAGAATATGGTAATGTAGAAAAATGCATTAATATGTGCTCTATAAATACTAATAAACAGCCAATATGCTAGTAATATGTATGATGATAAGCGACTAGTTAATAGTGTTCCCTAATCTGAAGTGTTAACATTTTTTACTGTGTTTGTGTGTACATGTGTTTCTGAGTCATGTGTTACATTTTCCACCAAGTAAAATGTAGGGAAATAAAATAAAAAGCATGATGATGTTAAAAAATAAATTGAAAAAAAAAAACAAGTGGGAAAAACCATCTCACCATCTGCATTTGTGTTAAAGGAAAGTACGGGCATTTTACCAAACTCAACAAGCTGGAATAGAGTGTAGAATTTTTCCTCTTCGTTACACATAGCTAAATGTGTTCCTAAAAGTTCAAGTTCACTGTTTAGCAAGTCCCATGAGAGAGAAAAAAATATACAAGTGTGGCATAGTATTGCATTAAAAGAACCATGCATCTAACTCTTTGAGCTGTGAATTTCACATTGCAAGAAGTATAGTGACTAAGTAGGTCAAGTCAAGTGTGGAGAGAGACTGTAAAGAGAGAAATAGAGAAAGACAACCTAATTCCACAAACACTGCTCTTTACTGGTGAGAAGCAGCAGTCTTATCTCTGTTCTGTAAATGCCTTGACTTTGATGAACTGAGATGACATAGATTCAAAATATGCAATATTTTACACTACTATGTTAAGAAATAGGAACATTTCCAGTCATTGTATTGCATTTATGTTACATTTACATTAAGTCATAGCAGATGCTTTTGCATGACAATGCCTGAACACCAATAGATATTTAAATGCAATTTAAAATGGTTCCAAACACAAGAGCACAGTTTTGTCAGGAACTCATCGTCACAGCCACCCCAATCATCACCAGCACCTGACTGTCATCAAGCACAATCCCAATCACCGGAGTACTGATCACCTGCACCTGCACCTGGTAATCACTCACCAGGATAAAGACACCTTGAACTCAGTACTCCAGTGTCCGGTCTACCATTCACTACCCATTGAACTAGTGCCCGATCCCTTTCTACTAACCTGTCTTTGCTATGTCCTCAGATATCCTCACGATGATCTCCTGTGAACTACATACGCTGACTCTCCATATGATTATCTTATCATCTGGTGTGGATTTGAGAGTTGTATGAGTGGAAGACAGCATTCATCCCTCCTTCGGGACACCATGAGTACTGGGTGCTACCTTTTGGCCTGACAAATGCCCCAGCTGTCTTCTAGGCCCTGGTTAATTATGTATTGAAAGACATGGTTAATTAAGCCTAATTAATCCGCATTTTGCCAGCTCAGTTACATCCGTTGCAGTGCCGGAAGCAGTTTCTTCTATTGGCGTTAACTGTGGAGACATTGCAGCAAAAGTTGATATTTTAAATTTACTTTTTTAGAGAGTTTCCCAGGATTACTATGAAGCAGTCAGCTGTCACTCCTAACAGCAAGTTTTGAGTTACAACAGCACTTTGAGGGTGCGTATTATCATGCTATCAAATCTAGTTAAGACCTAATTTCTTACAGTTCATGATGGTGCTTGTCTTTTCATTATTTGTTTTTAATCTATGTAGATAATGTGCATACTTAAATACTTAATGTATTTTGTGCTTGTTTGTGCGATTTAGATGATTGGACTATGAATATTAACTGAATAATTTCTCAATTTCCAGCAGGAATCAGGTTACTGTCAATGCAAGACGTGGATTCAGTTTGCAGGTGCCAAAAATCAGATTATTAAACCGTCTTGAAGCTCAAAAAGGAAAACAAAACACAAAAAACAATCTAGGTACAGGGCAACCAGGAACACATCCAAGTGCCTCCTGGATGATGAATTCCAATAGGGAAAATCCACCAAAGCAACGCTGAGACAAACTGACAGAGAGATTGTTTGGAGCATAACATGACAATCTGACAAAAAAACACACACACAAAGAGACTAAATAGGGAAGGAGTGATTAACAATGCAAAGCATGTAATGGCGTGGACCAATAATAAGATAAATAATGGAACAATAGGGAGGGGAAGGACATCACAATGACACAGAAGCACATGGTATGTGAAACAACAAGACACAAAAAAATTAAGGGAAGAACAGACAGATCAGCCCAGGGGCATAACATTACCCCCCTCCCCAGGAGCATCCCCTGGCGCAACAGGGAAGGACCTTCCATGCTGCCGGTAGAAGTCCTCGATCAGTGACAGATCCACAATATCCCAAGCTGGGACCCAACTCCTCTCCTCTGGACCATATCCCTCCCAGTCCACCAGACATCCAGCAACCTCCTGACAGTGAATGATGGGGAACCATCCACTAGATGGGGAGGGGAAGGTGTAGGGGCAGAAACAGATTAGTTAAGGTGAGAATGAAACACAGGCTTGCCCCAAGAAACATGAAAGACTGGGTGTACCTGACCAAGTGATCAAGGTAAATCGAGCTTTACTGCTACCAAACTCAACACCTTGGTGATCTGATATGACCCAAAAGAACCTGTTGGATAACTTGCAAGAGGTCACCCAGAGAGGAAGGTCCTTGTTTGACAGCCATACTCTGACCACATACGTAGCGGAGACCAGGAATTTGGTGACGGTCAGCCGCTGCTGTAGTTTGTCTAGAAACCCGAGCCAAGGCTTCCTCAGCCTTCCTCCAGGTGTGGCGCCACTGGTGGACAAAGGCTAAGGCTGACAGAACACAGCTGAGAGCTTGTTCCAGATCCTGGTTTTTCCACTCGGATTGCCAATTGGTCTGAGCATGAAAACCTGACGACAGACTTGTAGTGGCCCCGATCTTCCGACAGAATTCTTTCCAGAACCGGGAGACAAACTGTGGCCCTGTATTGGAGACCACATCCAACGAAAGATCATGAATCCGGAAGATGTGATCTAACACCACTTGAGCAGTCTCCTTGGCTAAAGGCAATTTTGGAATGGGGATGAAATGGGCTGCCTTAGAGAAGTGGTCGACCACCGTCAAAACTACGGTGTTACCCCTCGATGGTGGAAGACCAGTGACAAAGTCAAGGTCTGTGTGTGGCAGGGGCAGGAGAGGATGGGCAAAGGGTGAAGCAGACCAACAGATTTGAACTCATGTTCTTGGCACAAACTGAGCAGGCAAACACAAACCGCCTCACATCCTGGGCCATTGATATCCACCAGAATCACTGGTGGATGGGATAAAGGGATAATGGTTCCAACTGATGCCCCCATCCTCTAAAGTTTAAAAAAGTTTTTTGGAGCTTGGATGATATGAGAGAGAGAAGTTGAACCGGCCAAAGAAGAGTGCCCATTGGGCATGGCATGAACTCAACCTCTTTACTGAACAGACATATTCCAAATTCTTATGGTCCATCCACTCCAAGAAGGGCTGTGCTGACCCCTCCAAGCAGTGATGCCACTCACCCAAGGCCAGCCTGACCACCAACAGATCCCAATTCCCTACATCATAATTCCATTCTGCTGGGCTCAGGCGGTGAGAGTAGTGGGAACAGGGATGTCCCCATCTCTAGGGGACAGCTGAGAAAGGGCCGCACCAATTCCAATCTTAGAAGCATTCATCTCCACAATTAACTGATGTTCAGGGTCTGGAAATGAAAGAACATGAGCAGAAATGAATCAGGACTTGAGGCCATCAAAGGCCCCCTGAGCTTTAAAATTCCACCTAAATGGGCACATCTCCTTCTGGGCATATCAGCGAGGCTGTAAAGCAAAGACTAAGGAGCACTGGGACAGGAAGGCTCTGGAGGAGTTGGGATTCCCAGGAAGTGGGTTGTTAGCATGAAATTTAGGGTCATGACGGAAAGAGGAAAAACAAGTGGTGTCCTCAGTTCTATTACCATAATTCTCCCTGAAAAGTTTATGGAGCCGGGCTCCATTTGAGCAATTAGAAACTCAACCTACTGGAATGTGGATATTAGGTGGGGGGCATGCTGGCCCAGGAGAATGCCCAGCTGGGTAACTGCTGATCTAAGGGGATCTCCATCTGCACCTCCACCTGAGTCCATAATTGGTCAGATCAATCAGTCAATGCGAGATGTGGACTCAGTTTCAAAAATTAGTTTATTAAACAGTCTTGAAGCTCAAAAAAAGAAACAACAACAACAACAAAAAAACAATCCAGGTACAGGGCAGCCAGGAACAGATCCAACAGTGCCTTCTGGATGATGAATTCCAATAGGGAATTTCCACCAAAGCAAGGCCAAGACAAATTGGTCCGACAGAGAGGCTACTGTTCCAGTGTCAAGCCCAGAGAGGGCTTCTGTTCTCTAGTTGAGCCCATAAGGGGCCAGTGATCCTGAATCTGGCCCAGAGAGCGCTTCTGTTCCAATGTATAGCCCAGAGAGGGCCTCTGTTCCTGAGTCAAGCCCAGAAAGAGCTCCTTTTCCCAAGTCAAGCCTAGAGAGTGCTCCTGTTCCCACGTCAAGCCCAGAGAGGGCATCTTTTCCTGAGTCAGGCCTAGAAAGAGCTCCTATTCTCACGTCGAGCCCAGAGAGGGCTTCTGCTCCTACCTCTGGCCCAGGGAGGGCCTTTAATCTTGAGTTTGGCCCAAAGAAGGCTCCTGCTCCCAAGTCTAGCCTAGAGAGGGCCACTGATTCCAAGTCTAGCCCAAGAGAAGACCTCTGATCCCGAGTCAAGACCCGAGAGGGTCTTGTCCCCAATTCTAGCCCAGTGCAGGCTCCAGCCACTGACCAGGGTCCAGTGTAGGCTACATCCCCTGACCAGAGTCCAGTGCAAGCTCCAGCCCCTAAGCAGAGTCCAGGCTCCAGCCCCTGACTAGAGTTTAGTGCAGACTCTAGCCCCTTTCCAAGGTCTGCTCCTCCAGAGCTTCCTTCAGCGTTCCCAACTCAGCCTGGATCTGGCTTTTGTCACAGAGATAAGCCAGGAGTGCTATCCAGTTCCTACATCTCCTACTGCCCCTGTCCCAGTTCAGGAATACATTACAAGGAATGCTGTCCCTAAACCTGTTCCAGATAATGAGACTCAGCTCTGGAAAAGGCAGACCTTAAATTCTCTCCTGTGAGTCAAGAGCTTGCTTTAGCCCCAGACCAGAGTCTAACGCCTGACCGTAGTCTGCGAATATTTCAGGTCTACAGTCTAGCACAGGGTGGGCTTATTTTTCCGAACACCTGGGCACAGTTCAGTGCTGACTTCAGCCTCAGAACACAGACTTATGTCAGCTTTCATCCCACAGCTCAGCCAAGATCCCGCTCTCAGTAATGAACTCAGCCAATCTCCTGATCTTGCCATAAAGTTAAGCCAAGAATTCACTGTCCGTGAATCTGCTTAAGAACTTGTTCCAGTTCACAAGTTATTTCTAATGAGCTTCCTCCTGAAGGCCAAGGGGGCCATTCCGGAACCAATTGTATATCTTACCATGGCCAGGGAGGCCATCTGTGAAACCGCTCCCTGCCCTGTTGCAGTTGTAGTATCCATTGGTGATCTGTCTGTGCACTATGTTCCAGTTGTGCCTGCTCCTCCCTGGTGGATCTTGGCTCTGTCTGCTCCGCCCTAGTGGATGTCAGTTCCACCCTGATTGGCTTCATTTGCTCCACCCTAGCTAGATTCCTACTCTGCTGGCTCTCCCTTCATCCCCTGGATCTTCATTGCATGGACCTGGCCCTCCAGTCCCCCCGGTTCTGTCTCTGCTCCACCTGTCTGTTTTTTGTTGTTGGAGCATCTGTATGCTGCTCCTTTGGTGGAAAGTCACCAAGTGAGACAGCTCTGCAATACATTTCCTAGCACTGCTCTTGCCACTCACCTGCATTCCCTGGTCAGTCACTCACATCTGACATCTATCAATGAATCGTCCTCACCTGTTGTTGTCAATCAAGCACCCAATAAGAGAACACTCACTCCACATGCTTTTTTCTGTTCTCGAACTTCCAATGCATTACTCACCTACCTACGTTTATTTACTTACTTGACAGTTTTGTAGTGATTGACTTCATGCTCTCCAGCGCTCCTACAATCTTCTGCTCTAGCATTCCCAATTGGAAGAAAGGAAAGGACACGTAAATCCACCAATCTAAGCTACTCTACTCTATCCGCTACCTGGATTCTTCCCATCTTGCTGGTGTTTTGTCTTCTCCTGATGTTCAGGAAATGTTTAGCTCTTTATTAAGTTACTTATATATACATGTTACATTTCCATAGTTGAGGTAAGTCGTTGAAGTCATGGCCTAATGGTTAGAGAGTTGGACTCGTAATCCAAAGGTTGCGATTTTGAGTCTCGGGCCGACAGGAATTGTAGCCGGGGGAAGTGAATGTACAGTGCCCTCTCCACTCTCAATATCACAACTGAGGTGCCCTTGAGAAAGGCACTGAACCCCCAACTGCTCACCAGGAGCTGCTGCATAATTGGCTGCCCACTGCTCTAGGTGTGTGTTCATGTTGTGTATGTTTTCATGCTGTGTGTGTGTCCACTTTGGATGGGTTAAATGCAGAGCATGAATTCAGAGTATAGGTCACCATACTTGGCTGTATGTCACTTTCATTTTCTTCACCACAGTGCAGATAAAAAAAGTCATTTATATTTACATGTTTACACAACTGCAGTGCAGGTAAAACTGTATCAAAGTTGTTTATGTTTATGTTCACATTACCACCCTGCTGATAACGCCAAAGTATCAAGGTTCATAATATTTACATGTTTACATTATTCAATCTTTTAATTAATTTCAATTAAATGATTATTATAATTTAAATTTTCTTTTAGATTTCAATTACAATTCTTAAATCTTAAATAATTTGAAAAACAACAATTAGTTTTGAAAAAAAAAAATTTGAGAGTTTGCAAAGGACTGTCTTGTCAATCATTTATTCACCCTCATGTCATTCCAAACTTTCTTTATTCCATGGAACACAAAATAAGACATTTTAAAGAATGTTGGCAACCAAACTGTTTTTATGACTTCCATTGTATAGACTAAAATTCACACAGACATTTCTTAAAATCTCTGAAATCCACTGACGAAAGAAAGTCATACAGGTTTGGAATTACATTAAGATGAGTAAATGATAATTCTATATTCTAATAATAATAATTTTCATTTTTGGGTGAACTATCCTTTTATGTTTTATTGTTAAGTTTGCATTTAGATGACTGCTTATAATTGTTATTTTATGGTAATGTTTGTGTTCCATTAAACCATGAATGAGTTACCTTTAGCTGGTTGTTTCTGTCTCTGTACTGTAGTGTGAGTGTATTATGTAAGATGAGTGGACAGGTCTGTAAGTGAGCTGTGTTTCTGTGGGTTGAATAATGCATTTCTGTGAGATTCTCATCCTCTCTCTCCTTACAGCCATGTCTTAATTCTCTTATCATTAGTTTACATTAACTTGACCCCATCATTCCCTCTCTTTCATTATCTCTCCTGATCTTTACTTGCAGTCTCCTTTTCACCTTACCAACCATTCCTACAGTCTCCTCTGTGAACTACAAGCATCCACTTGTCATATGTTTTCACCTGCCTGTGATCCATGTTTCAGCCGTCTGAACATGTCCTGCCTGGAATTAATTTACTAAAGAAATGCTGGTCACAAAATCCTCCCCCAAGTTTAAGTTTTTGTTTGTTTGTTTTTAAACAATTTCCTTAATTTATCCGTCTGTCTGCAGCCATTTCCTGTCAGATAATTCAGTCTTGCATAAATAAAAATGAGTTTACAGTACAGCATCAGGCTAATTTTGCTGCTTACAAGTTCAACTATATCAACAGCATCTATGGTATGCTGTTGATTGCCACGGGAAATAATTTCAAATGTTTGTAAAAACAAACTGAAATATGCATGACAGTAATACAATGTCCTAACCAGGCACAACATGATATGATGTCAAGAGATAAAAGTTCTCTCTTCCATGAACATTTTTTTTTTTTGTTATATCTAGCTTCGACCATGACAGGACACTTTGTACTTTGTCCATGTGTCCATGTCTATAATGTCGAGTTAAGGCTGCCGACTGTGAAACCTAATTGGTCTAAATTCAGCTTATAATTAATGTTTTTACAATTGAACTGTTTTCTATTTTAATATATGATTAAATCCCATTTATTCCTGTCATGGCGAAGCTGAATTTTCAGCAGTCATTATTACAGTCTTAAGTGTCACATGATCCTTCAGAGATAAGCTGATTTTCTATTTTATGCTGATTATCTTAATAATAATAATAAAATATTATCAGTTAAAAACAGTTGTGCTGCTTAATTTTTTTCCAGAAATATTTTATGAATAGAAAGTTCAAAAGAATGTCATGTATTTTAAATATATATATTTTTTACATTATATATGTCTATACCTGCCACATTTGATCAGTTAATATGCCCTCATTGAATAAAAGTAAAACATTTTAAATACATAAATAAATAAATAAAACATATCTTACTGACCCTAAACTTATAAACTGCAGTAACTATATTATAAAAAAAAATATTGTAGCTGGTAACTTTTCTGTCATGCCTGGTCAGGACACAGTACAGTCGTTGTGTCTTAGACATCAAATTATTTCATAATAATATAATTAATAATAATATAATAAAATTTAATATTGTGGTTATTGTGTACAGGTATTGTTTATATAGCTTGTATGTAACTTAAAATATTCCTCAACATGCAAGGATGAATTACATTATGAGTCACTGCAATAATAAAATAAAATAAACTGGTATAAATGCAGAACTATATTTCAACTTTATAAGCAACTAAATGAGCCCAAGTTGCATAATAGAAAGTTTAAAGTAAAATGTGTAATTTGGAGATATGAAATTGTGATTCTAATATAACATTTCTGCAGCTGTTAAATGTTATGTGTCAAGCACAATATGTACAATACACCTTTTATTATTATTATTCTCTTAACTCTCAGGCAAAAACCATGTGTTTCCCCCAGATTCCCCTTGGCCTCATCTCCTAGAACCTTAATCTGTGCTTGTTTAAGTATATGGCTTTGTGTGTGTGTGTGTGGAAATTTATGGCTGTGTGCAGGATACAGTCTCAGGGTGGGTTTCTTTTTAGGAAATGTGTGTGTGTTGAAAGGAAAGGGTGTTGGTGTCGAAACCATGAGGGGGCTGTGGTCAAGTTTCCATGATTTGTTCAGGAGTGATGTACATTTCCTGTTGGCAGGAGTGTGTGTGATTATGTTTTACTCAACTGCAGTGCTTACGAAACCATTAACTTTGGCATTCTGAGTGTGCGTATGAAGATAGTGTTTACTGGAAGGAAATTCATAGCATGAGTTCACAGAGACCTTTTTTTCTTTTCTTTCTTTTTCTCCTCCTTCAAGGCTGTCCTCGGTTTGTCCGTCTGGTTCGGCCTCCCAGACACCACAACTGTGCCACGCACTTCTTCTTCCACAACCCTCTCTCGCTCTCTTTTCCTCTCTCTCACACCGTGTTTCTCTTCCTCTGTCCAGTCTCTCAGTAGTGGTCCTCTCTGCTCTCGTGGAGAAGGCTGCACTATCTGGTTTCTTAAACAATGGAAATTCAATCAGGAAATGAACCCGAGGTGTTGAAAGAAGGAGAGTACACTCGTTCGTCTCCTCTCACCCTGCGGCCTGCGGACGCTAAAGAGGACCTGGGGGAGAACAGGCAAATTGAGAAGTTTGATATCCCACTCAACAGCCTGAAGCAAATGTTTGAGAAATCACCGGCACAACATGGGGTGAGTCTTAGAGTGAAAGAGAAAGAATGAAAGAATGAGAATGAAAAGAAGGCCAATTGAGTTCTTGAGTCTGTCTGTTGATGCAGAAAGATAATGTGCGCTTTTTCGGATATTTTGCTGGTGGCTGCAACATGAATAAAGAATAAACAGATGGAGAAAGAGGAGAGAGAGAGAGAAAGAGAAAATAAAAACATTCCTGAGACATTCACATCTTATATCTCAAGCATTAAAAATATAATTTGAAGATTTGTATCACTGATATTTATTGAGGGTCTATTTGTTTCCCCTTATCATTCTTTGTTTTGTTTTTTTGTCCTTTTTGTTTTAAGTATTTATATGCAGTAACAGATAATTCATTGAAAAATGTAAAATGGTTGGCCAGATTAATTAGGGATATTTTTGAATAAACTCAGGATTGTGAGTTCCCTGAAGCATACATCAGGTTAGAGAGCTATTAAAAAGTTTGAGGTCTGCAAGATTTGTTTACCCTTTTAAAAGTCTTCACCATGGCATTTATTTGATCAAAAACAAAGTGAAAACGGTAATATTGTGAAATAGAATGCATTCCTTTGATGGCAAAGGTGAATTTTCAGCAGCCTTTACTCCAGCCTTCAGTGCCACATGATGCTGAAATAAGTTTTTGCAACTTGCAAAAACTTGGGATTTTGTTCTTTTAAAGCATACTAACGCATTAATCAGCTATGTTATCAGAGCAACATATCCACTTTCTCAAACCTGATCATTGGCAGAATAATTTGCTCAAAAGACCAGTTTAAGCTTTCACGCTGCTTATGTTGAAAAATTTATGTTGGTCTTTTCAGGAGGGTAAACTATTCAAGGGGATCCAAGTGTTACTGTAAGTTACCATACTTATACCAAAGAAGGGGTTTGAAAGATTAGTGTTTAACAGTCACAGTTCAGTGAAGTGACTGATGGCTGAGAATTAAAAAACAAATTGAGACAGGGATGAGAAATAAAGAATGAGAACTGAAACAGCAGACATGAAAGGGGTCAAATATCATTTAAGAGAGACAGTATATTAAGAGAGATGATCAGTTTAAATGATGCGTTTCATAGTTTGGCAGATTGCTTTGTGCTGGAAAGCTCTTCTTTTGCTGGCTTTTTACATAGGAACATTTAATCCATTAAATTAAATTGTTGTGAGGTCACAGAGACAGAGAGAGAGAAAAGTCACAATCTGGGAATGCAGAGAACTTGCATCAGTGCACACACACACACACACACACACACACACACAACAACAACAACAACAACAAAGCTACATACATCCACAACAGAAGCAGCTACTGGCAATAAACTTGTGGGAAGCAGAGAAACTGTGTGTTGACATGCTCTCTCACACACACACACACACACACACACACCAACAAACAAACACGTTTCACAATGTTATTTAAAACTTATTTTGAGAGATCTTTCCGCAACACTGGCTTTCGTATAAATAACCCTATCATTTGCATGTGGGTAGTGTGTGTGTGTGGGGGGTGGGGGGGGGGGGGGCTTTAGAATAAAGCCAACAGAAGAAAATGAGAGAGATATAGAGATAAACATATAAAGAAAGAAACAATTAAATAATTAGTTCAGCATGGTTTGGTTTTACTCATTCTTGCAGGAACACACACACACACACACACAAAAACAAAAGTTTTGAGTCAAAAAAGAAGAGGTTACAAGTTATGTTAAGTTGTGGTGATGACCATCATATTATTTGGAAACTAGGCCAGTTAGGTTTAGTTGTATTGTTGTAAAATCTCACTGTGTATTATCTGTAATGAACAAAGTCACATGGAATATGCAATGGTAGAATTGCAATACCCACACCATTCACAAAGTTCCGCTCTTTCACTCCCCATTGCTTGTTCATTTATTTAAACATGCTAGTTTAATATCAGCTACCACTATGAGTGTAGCAGCCCAAGTTTAGTTTAGAGTTTAGAACACATTTCACCCTGTGAAGAATATCCATGCATTTCATTCTAAAAGGAGGTTTTCCCCAAGATTTCCCCACTTTTGGTTTCCCCAAAAACCTTTCACTGAATAGTTATTGTTTTCTTTGTGTAAAGAACTTTTGAGAGCACATCTCAAAGAACCATTTTTAACCATAAAGAGCCTTCTGTGCAATGAAAAGCTTCCATTGATATTAAAGGTTCTTCATGGAACCACAGATGCCAATGAAGAACCTTATTCATTATTTTCCCTGAAAATGCTTTATAGTATAGATTCTAATTAGCTCAGGAATAATTAATCACTCTATTATTAGTGCTCAGATACTTTCATAATTGCAAAATACATTGAGATATAATGGCACAGGTATTCAGATATTCTTTCATGTACATGTACATCAGAGTAAAATGGATTATCAAAAAGAAAAAAAAAGTAGGCTGAGTGATTCTGTGCATGCAGTAGGTTGTTAATTGGATTTTAAGCTTGTAGTCATTTGTAAGGACGGGGCAGGGTTTATGCAGGGAATAACATTTTGATAAAAAAGATGTCAAGGTCCATAAAAAGGATAAAAAAATACCAAAGTTACTAAAGTGATCTATAATCTATAATACTAAAATGACACTTATTGTCACAAACTACTCTTCCATTGTGGATGGCTGATATCAGTTTGAAAAAAAAAAATCATACAAAGATGCACAGCATTACTGCATTATGAATCTATGATAAATAGATAATAATAATAAAAAAAAATCCTTACCTCACTCACTATTTAAAGGGGGGGTGAAATGCTATTTCATGCATACTGAGTTTTTTACACTGTTAAAGAGTTGGATTCCCATGCTAAACATGGACAAAGTTTCAAAAATTAAGTTGTACATTTGAAGGAGTATTTCTGTTCCAAAAATACTCCTTCCGGTTTGTCACAAGTTTCGGAAAGTTTTTTTCGAGTATGGGTCTGTGTGACGTTAGATGGAGCTGAATTTCCTTATATGGGTCCTGAGGGCACGTCTGCCGGAAGAGCGCGTGCTCCCGTATTGAAGAGCAGAGAGAGCACAACAGACTTCACTGATCAGAGCGAGAGCGTCGCAAAATGTCACAAAAGGAATGTGCACACACTACCAAAGAAAAAACAGCATTAAGGGACCAGTGGATGGAGTTTATTTTTACAGAGCATCAACGGAGTTGTGCAAGTGTTTGTGTTTGTTCCCTGCATTTCTAAAATGCTTGTTTTACAAACAAGGCCCAGTTTGACGACGGATTTACGTATCGTTTATTTCTTAAAGATGATGCAATCCCAACGAAAAAGGGTCACGATTGTGTGTTGGAACCACAGGCGGTGAGTAAAACTGCTTCAAATATCTCTGCCTCCTTGTTAGTGCGTCCGCCTCCCATCGGAGACCCGGGTTCGAGCCCCGCTCGGAGCGAGTCCTTGCTGCTGCTGCTTTCGTTCAGTTTCAGCCTTCACAGCTGTCACAGCTTCCAAACACTCTCAACGCAACTGGCGCTCGTGATTCTTTAGCTCCGCCCACACGTCACGCCTCCAGGCGCTCGTGTTTTTCCGGGAAAAATCGGCACAGACTATCTTTCTCTTATGAATATAATAAAACTAAATACTTTTTGGAGTTATGAAGGATGCAGTACTACTCTATAGGTACTCAAGATTAACAGGATGTTGAGTGAAAACGAGCATTTCACCCCCCCTTTAAGATAGATAATAGGCAAATTGAGATTGTTTCTTTAATAAAAATGTAAGAATTTGGTGTTAGCCATCGTGGTTACCTTGAAAGGAAATAAATGGCATGTATTTTTATGGTTCCACTAACTACCAACTATGGTATTTTGATGTCTACTCATTTGTAATGGAAAGCTTGTGCCTAACAGAGAACAGACGTAATCTAGGATCCTAGTATGTGACTAAGGTGTAGATTTTGTCATCCTGGTTTGAAACACATGCCTGGCCCTCTGATCAGATGCTTGAGTCTTGATTGAGGGGATTTTTGGACAAGAGCTGAGCAGAATGAGTGACTGGTGTTCCTGATTGAGTGACTAATTATTGGCTAGATAAACACAGGAAGCTAGAGATCCATCTATTGTTTCTATCTGAAACATGACCTTTCCACCCCACAGGGGTTATTAATATTTCATGATCCCTTTGCAAAGGCACACACAATCACACTCTTTCTCTCTGTCTCTCTCATTCATTATTACTTACTTAAGGTGTACAATCATGATTAAAGGCTATCAGAATGAGACTGAGAAACTTTCGTTCCAGACATGAAATCCTTCTGCTGTTATTCATTAGCCACTTTAAAACAGAAAGAAATACAAATCCTCACATCCGGTTTAAAGTCTAGCTGGAATTTAATTAAGGTTCATCCAAGGTTTACGTGACAATCACTGTTGTTTCGCATTCTGTCCAGGAGATGTCACTATAAGCAAATGTAAGGCTGTAAACGTCTCTTCATAATGAACAAAAAATCTGGTGTTTGCACTTATAATACATTTAAACAAAAATATATTTTAATTTAAATTGCAATTAACACTCTGTACTTCAGTATATTATGTACATAATAAGTACTCTCAAGTGTGCTGAAGTGTACTTCCTTTTAATCATTAGAGATGTTAACATGAGATCAATGTGATAAAACTGCTTACTGAACTTGTCTATGCAACATTACATCCATGTTTTCCTGTCATGTCGATGTAAAGCTGGTACATGTAACTGTAGCATGACGTGCAATGATGCAGGGATTAAATAACTGTGAGAAAAATCCATCCACAGGAATTGGTTGGTAAAACTTAATTACACATTCATCTACCTAAAATTGCAGTCCCACAGCTACAATAAATTATGAATTACTATGTATACTACTTTCCATTGTAAATCTATTACTGCAGTTTTGTTTGTGTTTATGAACTGAGTTCCAAGTCTGAATGATTTTTTGTAGTAATCAACAGCAGTGTCAAACCTCAGTACAACTTGAACCAGCAACCTTTCTTTACATTTAGTTTTAAATAGACATGAACTCATGCTACAGGCTAAAGCTAGCTGAGCGTTACTCACTGCCCTGCTACTGCTAAATATACCCTACAAACACAGTAACTATAGCGCTAAAAGTGTAGAAAGGCATCAGATGCTGTCATCTCACTCTTTTATAGTTATCCCTGTGCAATGTGTAGCGTTCAGGCTAAAAGCAGCTCCTTGTGACTGTTTTTGGCTGCCTTTAATGTTTAAAAAAAAAGAAAAGAAAACAGAACTGTCGGTCAAGGCCTGGGGACAATAACTCAGATATTTAGACATTTGGATGTTCACGCACTGTCACAGGATGTTCGGTATGTGTTTTTGTGTCATCTCATGTGTGCATAGTAATCATACCATGTCTTCACTTTATGTAGATTAACCTGCAACCTTGCTCAGACTACAAACCCTGTCACCCTCCATCATTCATCTCCTGTGTGTGCATGAAAAAAATTGTTTGGAAAATAGTTTGTGTTAGCAAGAAATATGGCTATGTATCTGTTGTGTGTGTGTGTGTGTGTGTGTGTGTGAGTGAGTGAGTGAGAGAGAGAGAGCTGCCCTGCTGCCTTGTTATTCTAACTCCGGGTCAGTGACTCGTGTTTAAATATGTCCACTTATCACAGAGACAGGAGAGTAATGGGATACTCTCAGTGGTGCTTACAAAAACAGGAAATCCCCTTACACACACAAACACACGAAGGTGACCAGATTTCTGAAATGAAAACCAAGGACATATCTGGTTAAGCAGTTCAGCATATTGAATTTTAAGTTGTACAATGATGAGCTAGGACCCTGTCATACTACTAAAAATTACATTTAGTCATCAGCATACACTTAAAGACTGTTAGAGTGTTTATAGGTACTTACTACAAGTTTTATTTTAGTGTAATTCATATACTATTATAGGTTATTATAGTATTATATTTTCAATGTCATTTTAGTATTTTATTAGATTTTATCTATTTCTTCAACTTAGTTCTTAACAACTTGTTTTAGTTGCCTTATAGTTACCCTGTATGTTATTCTCTAACTTTGTTCATTAACATCTGTTTTCTTATGTTTAATAAGCTCATTAGATAATATTTCACTTTATAGGCCACACATAAATGGCAACCTCTAAAACACACAAGTTACAGTAATACCATGCTGTTGCCATTTTGGACAGTATTATCAGTTTTTTTTAAACTACCATGATGGTAGTACCATGGTATTCTCTGAAATAGTTTGAAATACAATGGTTGGTGACTTTGGTATTAATTAGTACCAAAATGTATCCAAGTACTGTGCCATGGTATGGCCATCTGATACCATGTCACATTACTTTTTGTAAGGACAAAAGAAAGATTTGATTTGTCAATCCCTTTTTTAATTGGCATTAAGTTTTAATTGGCATTAACTGTCAACATGAGAAACCTATTAGAATTCATTTACAGAAGCTAGCCTTTAATTTACTTGCAGTGTAACTGATAAAGTGAAACTACACCTTTCAGTGTGTGTAAATGAAACCACCTGTTCTGTTGGCCAGGGTGAACTTTGACCTCCTTGCTCAGTATTCCCCAGACTCTGTGTGGGTGTCTTATGCCAGATGGGCTAAATAGTGAAATATGACTCCACAGGACACAATCAATGTGTGAGTGTCTGCGTGTGCACTAGCATGTGTGGAATAATGTTGATTTTCCCTTCCTGATGTCCTGAACTGTCTTTCACAGCTGCATGAGTACTTTATGGAACATCTGATAGGGGAGGATTTGATTTGCAAATTGTTTTATGAAGCAAAACAGACAGAGAGGGTGCTAGAGGGTGAAAATAGCATTTTATATATATATATATATATATATATATATATATATATATGCATATTTATACCCCAGTTCAAAAGTTTGGGATCAGTAAGTTTTTTTATGTTTTTTGAAGAAGTCTCTTCTGAAATATAATAAATAAAAATAAAATACAGAAAATAAACATATAAACAATATTTTGAAATATTATGGCAATTTAAAATAAAAGTTTTTATAATTTATTACAGTCTTAATTGTCCCCTGATCTTTCAGAAATCAATCTGATTTATTATCAATATACTAATCAACGTTATATTGTTACAAAAAATATATATATTTTAAATAAATGCTGTACATTGTTTGTTTTGTTTTTTGTTTTAATACCAAAAAAATATCACAGTTTCCAAATATATATATATATTATAAAGCTGTTTTGAACATAGAAAAAGATCAGCATATTAGAAGGATTTATAAAGGATCATGTGACACTGAGGTCTGGAGTAATGATGCTGAAAATTCAGATTTGCATCACAGGAATAATTAAAACTTTAAAGTATAATAAAATATTTATATTTAATCATTTAGAAGATGCTTTTATCCAAAGTGACTTACAAATGAGAGTAACAGAAGCAATCAAAACAACAAAAGCGCAATAATATATGTGTTCTACAAATCTTGGTTGTAAACCATTATTTAAAAATTTCATTTTCAAAAATGAAGATATATGTATGTAGATATATATTATGTGTGTGTTTGTGTGTGTATATATATTTCCCCTAAGTTAATGGAATAGTTATCCACATAATGAAAACCATCATTTACT
The DNA here is from genome assembly GCF_023724105.1 of Carassius gibelio. Lineage (NCBI taxonomy): Eukaryota > Metazoa > Chordata > Actinopteri > Cypriniformes > Cyprinidae > Carassius > Carassius gibelio. The sequence continues at coordinate 6,974,381 of NC_068376.1, read as the reverse complement.
CATCCTCATGTTAATTTAAACATTTTTTTTCCACCTGTGGAATACAAAAGGAGTTATGTTCCATACATTGAAAGTAAATGGGGACCACACAAAGCTGTCATATTTCAAGACTTGAATTATAGAGCATTAGTCAGATTAACTACTTTTATAATGCTTTTATATGCCTTGTTTGTCCTTTTTGGAGTTTCTGGTCCCCATCTACTTTCAGTGGGAAAAAAAGCAGAACAGACAGACATTCTGCTCAATTTCTCCTTTTGTGTTCCATGGAAGAAAGAAAACTTGAAACAACAAATGAGGTTTAGTAAATAATTACAGAATTTCTATTCAGTCTTATTTCCTCAGAAACTCTGCGGATATCAATACATTACCTGACGTAGCAACATTAAGTCAACATCCTGAATCTATGGAAGCCAATTTCTGCCAAAAAAAAAAAATAATAATAATGTTTTTTTTTTATCTCACAATTCTGACAAACAAACAAACAAACAAACAGACCTTTAAGATGTAAAGCCATAATTCTGAGAATTCTTTTATTTTCTTGCAGCTCTGACTTTTCTTCTCTGAATTGCAAGTTTAAATCTGGTAATTTTGAGACATAATTAAATTTTTATTCTATGGCAGAAACAGGCTTCCATATGAACTAATGTGAAAGCTGGACACCTTTACATGTTTTTTTTTTTATTTATTTATTTATTTTATTTTATTATTATTATTATTTGTCATGATTTTTCAAGAGCATAGCCAATGATGATGATTAGAAATGCTGAGCTCTTTTTACTTCACAGACTATGCAAATTTAACAGCTTTGAACGGTTAAGATACTTGCAACAAAAATGAATAAATAATAATAAAATAAATAAATAAAAATAAATAAAAATAAAATATTCTAAAAAATAAAAATAAAAATAAATAAAATATTCTAACACTACATTCTAATGTTCATATAAATACAGCCCAATGTATTGTGTTAATATTAAACAATTTTCTTCATTGATTTTTCACATGCACTTATTGAATTATGCACTGAATTGTGTTGTGTTTTAGGTTTGAGGAAAATGTCAATAAACTTACCGGAAAATATACTAGTAATTTTCTGCCAGAACATTACCTGTATTTCTCTATTTTTTACAGTGTAACTCTTCATTTAAAATACTACAACTTATGCACTGTTGATTGTATTTTATGTTGATTGTATTTTTTTATGTGTTTAATGTGTTATGGCAGAATATGTTTGCTTTTGTCGCATGTCTAATGATAGTAATATTCAAAATACATCTATACTGAAAATAAACTTAAATTTTATAAATACATTTCCTGTTTTTGTATGTAAATTGTTGGTCGTTTATTTCAGTGTTTTCAGCATCCTCCCCCTTTATGTTTCTCTTTCAAGGGAATTACTTTAGACTTGTCGACAGCTTTCAAGCTTCAGGTGAACTCTAGCTTATATAACACAAAACTGGGTCTTGTTGATATACTGGTAATGATAAATAGACAAAACAAACACGCACGTGTGGTTAATGTAATACAGTCTCTATTTCCAAACTTTGGTTCGAAGTCTCGTGAAACTGCCGAATGCAAATGAAACAGACTAGAAAGTGTTCTCTAACCACACCTGCCTCTCTCTCTCTCTCTCTCTCTCTCTTTCTCTTTCCTTTTTTTCTATCTCTCTAGGAAGCGAATAGTTCATTTTCATCAAGTGGGAGAGTTGCAGAGAAATATAGCGGTGTAGGAGAAAAGATGTCGAATCAGGACTCAAACTTTGGTGGATGTGAGTATCTTTTGGCTTATAATACTTCTAATACAGTAACAGTTTCGATTCAATTGAAAACACCGTAAGTTTGTTATTCACCATAAAGATGTTTATGTTGGGCTATTTAAAGACTGATTCAGGAAATTTGAAACTGTACTGTTTGCAATCTCTTCATTTTTTCACATGATTTACACGTTTGTGGAAAGTCAGTGTGTGTGTGTGTGTGTGTGTGTGTGTATAAAGGTGACATGATTAAAGACTCCACACATTGCTGTCTAGCATGATGACAACTGTGATGACAGACTTCAGCTTTAGTGTGTGTGTATATGTGTACTGTATGTACATGAGGTTTCTGCTGCAAACTTGTTCTTAAGGCATGCACTTGTTTCTGTCTTTTTGAGTTTAATCAGATAATAGTCTTAAAAGTACCCCTATTAGACCCAAACCTGACTTTACAAATCTTTAACCCGTTTTAAAATATATGCAGTGGCAATCGTATGCTAGTGGGGGGCCTGTGTAATTTAATAGGTGTGTTTTGACAGGTGAGTTGATTTGTGTATGGTCAGTGTCTGTGTGTGTCTGTCTTTGGATATCCCTCTTTCATTCTTTAAATCGGGCTATCAGCTCGTCTTTTAAATAGACAACCTTGTATACGACCAGTCCACACAAATAAACATACATTCACACATGCATATCCTCCTTCACTGGATATGTTGATGTTCATCGCTCAAGTGTGTTGCATTCTCTTGAGTGTTTGTGTCTGACATCATGTGATGCATGGCTTTAATGCCATCCAGGAGAATTAAAAGAAATTTGATATTTGATATGCTTGTATATTTCCTCCTCTGTCCCCTCACATTTTTTTTTCTCTTAACTTTTTGTATTTACTTTTATAAGGGCTAAAGCTACCTAGATTTTTTAATTTTATAAGAGAATATTTTTTACAACATAAAAAGCACAGAGCCCCAATTTATGTCCAATCGTTCAATTTCATCATATCAGGGTTATTAGTTTACTAAAACAAAAAATAAACAAAAGCATAAACAAAAATAAATCAATAAAATTAAACTATAAAAAACAAGTATAAAATAAAATGAGAACATAAAAACGTGTTGCTTATAATAAATATGGTTAATTTTATCACTTATGATAAAATAAACATGTAAATAAAGAAAAATATATGTATTAAAAAAAACTTTCTTATTTTTATTTAATTTAACTTGACTAAATAACTCAAACTAATAAATAAAACTGAAGTCCTGACTTATTTCTGACTCTTACGCCAACACATACAAACAAATGTAAGATCTTTCTGGAAGTGCTTTATATTAATTAGAGCTTTGTAGTAGCTGTCACCTCCTCTTTAAATGGAGAAAGTTCTGTTGAAAATTGTGTTTATCCTTATTTATTCACCCTCGTATTGTTCCAGGTTTGTATGTTGTTTTTTCCATGCAACACAAAAGGAAAACATTTTGAAGAATTTTCCAGACAACCAGTTTCCATGTCTGTTTAGTTACAAAAACATAATAGGCACCACCGCGGTAGACCATATGACTTCTGTGCTACAAGTCTTCTAAAGCTACACCGTAGCTTTCTATAATGAACAGACTGGAATATAATCCATTATTTATATTATTTATTTATAAATCAGTATTTATTGAGATTAATAGTCACGTTTTAGAGCTGTTCCTCACACAAAGCTGATTACTTCAAAGACTTGGAATATAGCAAACGCAATGTATGGACTACTTTTATGATACATTTATGTATTTTTGTGTGATTTGTGGAGCTGTGGTCACTATGAACTGTCACTGTATGAAAAAGATTTACGTGGTGATTTTACCAAATATTACTCCATGAGGGTAATGACTGAATCTTCTTTTTTTGGGTAACTATTCTTTTAATTATTTAAAAAGATGCTAACTTTTTTAAAATTTATTAAAGCCAAGGATGAATGACCCTAAAATCTCTCAGACAGAAGGGTGCCTCGCCCCCTCAGTGTCTGTCTGTCATTCTGTCTGTCTGTGACTTCAGGTTAAGGGCATGCTGAGCAGCTTATCTAAAAAAAGGCCTAGCAGACTGGCAGTCTTTTAAAGAGGAGGAGGGTAATGTTGGGGCCTCTGAAATACAACCAGCTGTCCCTGCCTTCCATGACTCAGAGGTGAACCGGACAGTAGACTGGAGCTGGTCTCCAAACATACACTCACACTTTTACACAAGGACGCTGGGTGGGATAGGGATCTCCAGGTGGGATCTAGATTGTCCAGGTGACACTATAGCAACATTGAAGAACATAGAGGAAACTTCAGACCTCTGTAGGTGAGTGCGCTTCAATGGAAGTGGTTTCTGATGTTTCAGATGTCTGTTGTTCTTCTTTACTATATCACTGGAGAGGAAGTTTTATTTGGAAAATGCGTGGCTTATAATTTAACCAGTTTGATGAAGAATTATAGTAATCAGTGCTACTCATTAACTCATTATTTAATAATAATCTCATAAAACATTGATTCTGAGCCTTTTTTTTATTAAAATTATAAAATAGGTTAACTTTATACATTTGCAGTATTAAAGTGCAAAAGGCCAGTGGTCTATGCGCACGTGTTCAGGAGTGCTCATTAAGATTGCATGAAGAGGACACATGGCATATTGTTACTTCCTAATGGAGTTAAGCAAAATGAATATTGATGAGTATTATTTATATAAACAGAAAGAGTTCTTTTGTTAAACCAAAGACTTTCAGATTTTCCAACACCAGTTGTTTACTTGGCTATTTCAGCCAGACAATAACTCTCAAGTTTTAGGTTTTAGTTATTCAAAACGTATTATGCTTTTCATTTAACAATGACAATGCGCTACAGTTGAAGTGAGTAGTAGCAGTTGGTTCCAAGAATTAAAAGTTGTATGAACGATTATAAGGACAATGTGAAGAAAACTTGAAAATGAGATGAGTCAGACAGACATGTGAACTCATCTAATGTGCATTGTGGTTGCTGTGTGGCAGTGAGTGTAATAAATGTTGGTTAGGTCCATGAGTGTCTTAGAATAGAGTCCCAAAGACCGGGCTTTCTGCATTTAGCCTGTAAGCTACTGCTGCATTCCATAGACTAGTCTAGAATATTACAGGCCTGCTGACATAATGCTTACACAGATTAATCACACATTTAGCAGATGTCTAATACTGCTAATACTGACAAAGTAAACCAAAACCAGAGCAGTAATTTATCCAAATAACAAATAAATGAAATAAAACAATCAATATACACTACTTCCTATTTTTGTTAGTCATTAGTGACATAAAACGTCAGAACTGTGGCAGATAATGTTATTAGAGAAGCAGAAATCTGAATGATAGGCAAGTGACTGGTTTAAAGATTGCTATGGTTTTGTATTTTAGCACATCACTCTTCCTGGGCACCTCATACTCTTTCTCCCTCTGAAATATGAATCTAACTGCCTTGATTTAAATAAGTCTTCTTTAATTGCTGTGGTTACTTCACGTCATGGTATTGGACAAAAGTCTAGAAAGCCGCCAAACCCCTGCGGTTCTAGATACTTGGAGGTTTTCTGGAATGTTCATCATCCCTCTTGCCTGCTGATGTCTTTCTCTTCTCATCATGACAAACGAGTGTGTGATCCCTCTGTCTCCACATTCCCTTGTCTGTGTGTTTGAAAAGTGTCAGATGCCCTCAGGTATATAGTTTCTGTTCAACAGCTACTAAAGCCTGCTTATTCTGGATGTGAATCATCTCTATCCCTCTCATAGCTGGGCTAGTTTTACACTGGCATGCTCTGAATAACTGCTCTGCTAAAATTAACGGTTCAGGGAACATATCTTGGTCACATGGTGATATGGTCATGCTTTACTGATGCAAGAAAAGCAATGTGGGTGTATGACACAGTACAGAGATCTGGCTTGAAATCATCAGTGAATAGCATTGCAGTGCATCCTCCATAGGCTCTTATCTTTGTGAGTGATGGACCGAATTCAAATGTTTAATCAATGAAGAATTTTAAATGTGCAATTATTCAAAAAGCTACTGTAGCATGCATCTGACAATAATGTTTTGCTATTTTATTTTGAATCATATAGTTTTATGTTTATTTTGTTTTCATAGTAATGTCTTTAAAGTTATTTAACAAACATTTAATATTAAAGCACTTGGAATTCATGCTACTGAAGCTCGTTTCAGCCATGTAGTAAAAATTTCTAAATTTTGAGTTTACATATATATATATATATATATATATATATATATATATATATATATATATATATATATATATATATATATATATATATATATATATATTATTTTATTTTTTTTCACCACTGAATAAAAAATAAAAAAGGCAACTGCAATTTTGCCCTCACAATTCTGAGGTTAGTTGTGAACTGTGAGATATAAACTCTGAATTGCAAGAAAAAATTCATTTGATAGATTAAAATTAATATCTAAAATTATTTTTTTATTCCTTAGTCAAAACAAGTTTCCATAGTATTACCTAGATAATTATTATAGTATTAATCATAGTACAATAATTACATTGTCATTATAAAACAACTTTTTACATCAGCCACTTCATTTCTGGCTAATACTGATAAGCCAATAATTATTTGATAAGCCATTATAATTATACATGTTATGGCTGATAATCCGCCAGTGACCAATAAGATGATGTTAAAAAAAAGTTTTAAGCTAAATTTTTTGCTAATAATGATATGTAACAGTGTTATTAAATTCTTGACGTTATAAAAAGTGTTTTAAATGTAAATATATTATCACAATCATTTTATTATTGATAATACTAATACATTAAAAAAGAAACTCTTATATTGTTACTGACAGATATGGTAAAATTATATGTTGCATCCTCATAACGCCCATGTAATGTATGTAAATTACCTTATATGTGTTCAACCCTTACCAGAGCTGGTAGTGGTGTTGGCTTGGGTGATCCAACTTTGAAAATAGTGATTGATGAAAACGACGTGCATGCTTTATGACATCATTTGTCATCTTGTCTTTAGAGCCATCTATAGACTGGGAGACACAGAGAGAGAGTCAGCATTAGCTGTCACAATCTATCCCTGTTGGCAGTTTGACTTTGTCTGGCTAAATTTACTCTTGAAAATAGACAGATGAGGTGATCTCTAATCTAACATTAATTTCCCATGAACCAATAAAGAGACCTGAGTCAGGTTGAAGAAATGCATTTATTTATGGAACAGTTTCAGGTTTAATGATGCACACCCTGCGACCTGACTGTGTCTCTGTGTGGATTTCAGCTGCGGGCAGTGCAGGTGTTTCATCGTCTAAAGAGAGACCAGCCGACGGTGAGGTTGAGACTGTGCCTCTCAAGCAGAGACTGGCCTTATACCAAGCTGCCACTACCAAGGAAGAGAGAAGCCCATCTGTGGTATTTACCAGCATGGACATGCATGAACATACGCTAGCCCACACTATCATATTACCTGTAGTGAAGCAAAAAGAGGCACATATTTCTTTCTTCTTGTCTAAGGCCTTCCACCTCCTATTTAATATTTGCTAAATTAAAAAAAAAACATTTCAGCCCATATAAGCATGCAGTACTTAATGACTGTGTAATGCATAATAGATGCTTAAATTACACATTAAATCGATTTGCACTTTAGTGATCCCATGTGGACATTTTGGGTGCATTAAATAATTTGAGATGGCAGTTACTGAATGAGGATTACACAGTGTTCTAAACAATTTGTGCTTGTATATCAACAAGTTACAACCATGGAAGTACATTTTGTCGGATGCTTAGTTTTTATAGGGCTTTTTCATTGTTAATGATATACATTGATATAAGTTTTAGAAATGTTATTGTGTGTTGTTGTCATTTTCATTATATTTTTGTTGTTTTGTAATGTCAAAATATTGCCTTGGCAACTGAAATAAGTTTAAGTTGTTTTATATTTCTGGTTATAGTAATGAAAATCATCATTCCGTAATGACGCCAATTTGTAGACTAGGATTAACAATAATGAATACTGATATAATTTATCAAAAGATACTGTGTATTTGGTTCTGAGTAAAAGAGCAAATCAAAGACTTTGTTTGGTTTTTTTAACCGTGTAGTGCCCCCTAGAGGAGAATCATATGTCTCATGTATACCGTATGTATATTTATGAATGTGCATTACCATTTTATTTTGTATTTTAAGGTCATGGACAGCTCTGAGCCGTGCTCTCTGCCAGGGGGACTGGCCAGTGTCAAGAAACAGTTTGAAAGCCAAGAGTTCAGTTCCTCTTCTGCATCCCAAAGCACTGTTACACAATACCACCAACAACAGAGACAGGTACTGCAGCTGAATACAAAAGCGACCCACAATACTAACTCGATTCCACAAAAAATTAATACCTAATACACTAAACTTAATACACCTAACAACAGGTGTTCTCTGTCTTGATAGCAGGTAGTGAGTTCATCAGAGGTGACGGAACGAAGCAGTGTTAAAGAAAGCAGTACCTCAAATGCCCAGGTATACCCACATAAGATCTGCGATGCCCAGTAAAAAAATCTGTTGTAATTTACTCAATAAAGATTACTAAAACCTATTTTGTTGGAAGACATTCTTTTTTATAAAGTGTTATTTCATGTTAGGTTTTCCTGGACCAGAATGTTCATCAGAGTGTTGCCTCAAGTTTTGGGGATCATTATGATGAGAAAGGTACTGGTCAAAAGCAGCTTTCTTTTTTTTCTTTTCTTTTTTATAACAAATTACCTCATAATTTATTTTTGTTCTCACTTTCATTCCATATTTTTACCTGTTAAAGTGCTGGTAATTGGAGAACAGAATTTGCCAAAAATTTCTACTCAAGTCCTGAAACAGCAGCATGAAAAAAGTATTGAGGAGGCCACTCCACCCAAACATATCAAGGTAAAAAATGATGTATACTGACGAAGACAGTAATATGTTCTATCTGCAGTTAAAATAAAAAGATTCAAATTTAATCAATTTAATTATAAAAATGAAAAACAGATCAACAATTTCATTATAGAATACGGCATGCAAAATATTTGCCAAAATTTAAAATGAAACTATTTAATTTTCATATAAATTTTTTTTTACTGTGACAATGCATCATCCATGGGAAATTGAAAAATAAAATGCAGTTGGTTATTTGATATTTCATTTTAACTGCAATCTCGAGGCAAGACTTCCAATATTAAAATGAAAAGTTTAACGTGAAAGAAAAAAAATGCAAATACAGTTTTTACAAAACTTTTTATTAATGCACACTCAATAATAGTGAAAAAGTTCAAATTAAAATATAAAGTTTGGTAAATAACTTTGGGGTAAAAATTGCTTTATTACCAATTTCCATGTTAGCAGGGATGTCTATGAAAACCAGGAAATTTGGCTGGAATTTTGTCTTCCCCCGAGATTAAATATCAAATCACCAACTGCATTTTTCTTTTCTAATTTGACATGCACAATGCATTGTCAAAGAGAAAATGAAATCATTCCATTTTTAATTTTGACATATTTTGCGTGCAGTTTTCTATAATTAAATTTGTATCTGTTTTTCATTTTTATAATTGAATTGATTTATTTAAAATTACATACCATCCATATCTAGGTGCTTAACTATGAAATTTAATATAAGAAATATATCTCATAATATATATCATAATGTGAAAAATTAAGCTAAAAATTATGTAAAAAGCATGTAAAAAATGCACAAGACATAATGCAAGATATGAAACAAATGTTTAAAACCTTATTTTCAGAATCATGTTAAACAATAAATAATTTGAGATGTGGTGAAAATGAAACAAATAAATAACAGAACTCTTCTGCAATGCATATCTCCACTGTTCGCACATGAATAAAAAAAAAAATTTTAATAAGAGTGTAAAAAATGTTTTTTAAGTCCACAGGGCCAAAAGTGCCCATATTTGAAGAAACACCAAAATGTAACCTGTATAAAACACCTGTATGTAATTGAGCATAAATCAACTTTTCTACACTGACTATCCCATTCAAGCATATTTCTTTCTATCAATCCTTTTCCCTGCTTATACATAAAAATAAAAGTAGAACATATTTTATGCACAAGATGATGTATTGATAAAAGATTATGCTTGTTTTTTCATCTATACCAACAAAGATTGATCTTGATTACAACCAGTTTCCTTGGGCCCCAGTAAATGTTTCTTCAAAGACTACTGCCACAGGTAGCTATGAGACCACGTCCGTCACTAAAACAATGCAAGAGGCCTCTACCTCCTCTGTGGCTTCCTCACAATATGAGGCCGTGGAGCATTTCTCAACACCAGTATCTGGCACACATCAGTTTCAAATTACTTCCCAAGTCCCAGAACATTGTCCTTCCCCGAAGCCAACAGATGCACCTACTTCAGCCAAATATGCTGTCAATAAAGAGCAGTACTCAAAGCAGAGGAACCTCTATGAACTTAAGCGTCTCTACAAGCACATTCACCCAGAAGTGCGTAAAAACCTGGAGTGTGACTTCTTAACTGAAGTGACCGACACCGAGCAAACTTATGTGGACAGTGATGAGGAGGTGAGCAGAGACATTCAGCAAGCACGCTATGTTTTTGAAAACAGTGGAAGTACCAGTCCTGGCAAGTGCATAAGTCCGGAGAGAGAGTATTTGGAGTGGGATGAGATCCTGAGAGGCGAGGTGCAGTCAATGCGCTGGATGTTTGAGAACAAGCCCCTAGATTCCATTAAAGATGGCACACCAGATGAGGATGAGGGAAAGAACATAGCCCAACAAGAAATCATCGCTGGAAAAGATGTGAAGTATACTGCATGGGTGTTTGAAACACAGCCCATGGATGCTCTAGGTACAGAAAAAACGGACTCAGCAGAGCACAGTGGAAAACGAGATCTAGCCAGGGGAGATGTCCAGACTGCAACATGGCTGTTTGAGACACAACCGCTGGACTCACTCAACAGAATTTACCAAGAGGATGAGCAAGAGACACAGGTGATGTATACTAAAGACATTGCTGGGGGTGATGTGAAAACTGCTAGGTACTTGTTTGAAACACAGCACCTGGACACACTTGGACACACTGAGACTATCGATGAAAGTCACTTCCTGCAGCTGAAATCAGAGCTAGAAGAAGTCAAGGGTGAGGTTAAGAAAACAACCAAGATGTTCGAAACACAACCCATGTGTGTCATCCGCGGTGACTCTGGAGAGATGCTGGAGATTACCAAGGTGCGACGCGAAGAAACCGAGAAAGGTGATGTCAGGACATCACGATGGCTCTTTGAAACTCAGCCTCTGGACCTGATCAGCAAGGATCCAAGCAAAGTAAAATTAATCTGTGGAGTCTCCATGGAGGAAAATTACCAGGGTGAGGTGAACAGAGGAAGATGGCTGTTTGAGACAAAGACACTCGATCAAATCAAAGAGGAAGAATGGGATAGCACAAAGATTCAGAAGGAGGAGATCTTAGGTGCCGATGTGAGGAGACACTGCAAGATCTTTGAAACACAGCCAATGGATAACCTTAAAGATAATACCAATGCAAGACCAACGGAGCCAGAAGACATTATAGGTGGTGATGTTACTTCTGCTAGGCATTTGTTTGAAACAGTGCCCATGGAGAATCTGAAAGAGTTTCCAGAAGTTGGCAAGCTACAAAAGGTGCTAGCATCAGAAGAAGAGAAAGGCGATGTGAGACACCAGAGGTGGTTGTTTGAAAGCAAACCTCTTGAGCAGATCAGAGAGGAGAAGAAAGAGATCACACGCACTATTAATTTAGAGGACCTTGAAAAGGGTGATGTCACAAATTACAAGGAAATATTTGAGACCATGGACCTGAGCAAATGTACAGATGCACAAAAAATACAAGTGGAGGGTGTCACCAGTGGCTCAGTAAAAACAAATAAAGTATTATTTGAGTCAACACCCTTGTATGCTGTACAAGACAGCTCAGGACACTACCATGAAGTTAAAACCGTGCGCAGAGAGGAAGTTGTAAAAGGAGATGTGAGAAGCTGCAAGTGGATGTTTGAAACTTGTCCCATTGATCAGTTTGATGAGAGCATCACTAAGTTCCAGATAATCAAAGGAATATCTAAAGAAGAAATCCAATCAGGTGATGTCAAAACTGCTAAATGGCTTTTTGAAACTCAGCCTCTTGACGGCATTAAATACTTCAACTTAGAAGAAGAGGACAACAAGAAAAATGAGAGCATTGAGATCCAAAGAGGTGATGTTAAAACATGCAGATGGTTGTTTGAAACCCAGCCAATGGATGTCTTGTATGAGAAAGTAGAGACAAAGACTGAGGACACCACTGACATCCAGAAAGGAGATGTTAAAACCTGTACATGGCTTTTTGAGACTCAGACTCTTGACAGCATCAAGGATGAGTCCGAGACAATCCTGAAAACTTGCACAGTAAAGCAAAATGATGTAAAAGGTAAAGATGTACGTCTAGTGCGTTTCCTATTTGAGACTGAAAACCTAGAAAACATCACTGACGACAAGGATCACGGTAGCTTTAAGCGAGTCACTGAGATTGACATTCACTCTGGAGATGTATCACGAATGAAGTACATCTTTGAGAATCAGTCATCTGATATCATGACTTCTACATCTGAGGAGACCATGCAGAAACTTAAATGCTGTCAAGCAGAGGAAATTCAGAAAGGAAATGTGGTGAACTGTACCTGGATGTTTGAAAACCAACCAATTGATTCCATCAGGGAAAATTCTGAAGAATTGAAGGAGACACGCACAGTAACAGATATTCAGGGAGGTAATGTTGATAAAGGTCGTTTCATTTTTGAGACATACTCATTAGATACGATTCAGGAGGAGGCATCTGATACTGAGATCAGCAAACTTCAAAGCATCATACACAAGGAGATTGAGAAAGGGGATGTAAAAAACTACACCATGATGTTTGAGACCCAACCACTGTATGCTATCAGGGACAAAGAAGGACACTATCATGAGGTTACTACAGTCACAAAAGAAGAGATTCTGCGAGGAGATGTGGTTGGGGCAAGATGGTTGTTTGAGACAAAGCCCCTTGACTCAATAAGAGACACAGAAGAGGTGTATGTCATCAAAGCTGTTACTGAAGAAGACATCCAAAAAGGAGATGTCAGCACGGCCAGGTGGAAGTTTGAAACTCAGCCTCTAGATGAGATTGCAGAGGATATGAAAGTTGCTGTTAAAACAGTAGCAGACATCCAAGGGGGGGATGTGAAAACAAACAAACAGCATTTTGAAATGGATGACCTATCAAAGAAATATGTGAAAACCGTTAGTGTCAGTGAGATTCAAAGAGGTAACGTGAGGAGCTCCACATGGATGTTTGAAACACGTACTATTGACAAGATCCGTGGTGAAGGTTCGGAGTATGATGAGATGGAAAAGGTGACACGCGAAGAAGTGGTAAAAGGTGATGTTAAGCAGTCCGTGTGGCTCTTTGAAAAGGAACCACTTGATCGCATTAAGGAAGTTGATGAAACAGATACTGTAATTTCTCATGAAGAAATCCCAAAAGCCGATGTTAAAACAACGACATGGTTGTTTGAAACCACCCCCCTAACCGATTTCAATGAGAGCAGTGTGGAGAGAAAAGAGATTGTTGGTAAGAGCATCAAGGCAACCCTAGAAGAGCTGTATACTCAGAAAATGGTTGAATCACAAGGTATTCTAATTGAGGCAGATGAGATTGGAGATGTCAGAATGGCTAAATACAAACTTCTAAACCAGGACACTCCAGAGATCCAGAGAGAAGAGGTAATACATGGAGACCTGAACAACATTATGATGAACCTTCTTAACAGACGTGAGACAAAAGAGAGGGTAATCACCATAGACAGGGAGGAAAGAGGAAATATAAACTCAACTGTCCAACAGCTCTTTAATCAGAATAAGAGTGATAATGTTGAGAAAGAGCAAATTATCAGAGGAGATATCCAAGAGGCAATTAATAACTTGCTGAAGCAAGAAGGATCTTCCAAACGTGGAATTCTGATTCAAGAAGATGAGAAAGGAGATGTGAAAATGACCATATACTCACTCCTCAATAAAGAAAGTGAGAGCAATGTTGAGAAAGAGGATATAGTTAGAGGAAATATTCGTGGAACACTACATCAGCTACTGGGTAGTGCTGATGCAAAGGACTTGTCCTCTAAGATAACTGTGGGAGAAGCAGAGAGAGGAAATGTCAGTTTTTATTCTACGTGTATTGAGTCTGGGGCAATGGACTACCTCAGGCAACTTCAGGTGGAGACTGATGAAATTGTTGACGAAATAGTGAAAGAAAAGATCATTGGAGGTGATGTAGAACAAACTAAACAGATTTTAAGAAACAGCCAGCAAACTATAGGACGAACTGTTACTGAAGATGACATTGTACCTGGTGATGTAAATAACACAGTACAGGTGTTTATGATGGAACCTGTATTATCCCTACATAATATGCAGAAAGTGGAAATAGTAAAGGGAGACTTGAGAGCAGCTCTTGACTCTCTCGCACAAGCTGTAAACCAAAGTGTTGTCATAGAAAAAGAAGAGATAGTCAAAGGAGATATCTGCACAACACTTAGGTCCCTTGAGGAGGCTCAAAACCAACTGAAAGAAATAGACAAGCCTGAAATTGTCCCTGGAAACATCAAGGGTGCATTAGAATCTCTTGAAAAATCATCATCTGCAAAGACTGAGGTAATAATTGAAGATGTGGTCCCAGGGGATATTAGAGGTACCTTGAAATCCCTGGAGGAGGCAAAGCAGGTGGTGAAAGAGGTTGAGAAAGAGAAGATTGTTAAAGGTGACATTCAGACTGCTCTCCTTAGTCTTCAAGAGGCTTCAACTGAAAAGAGGGTGTTCCAGCACCAAGTAAGTGAACAGGGTGATGTGAAAGGTACAATTCAGCTTTTCATGGAGCCAACCTCATCCCCACATATGCAGAGGAGGCCAAGCACAGAGGGCGACATAAAATCCTCTATCAAATCACTTTATGAGCAGGAGCACGGGCAAATTGAGAAAGAAGAGGTGATTAAGGGAGATGTTCAGGGCAAAATTAAATCCCTGATGAACAAGAAGGAGCAATCAAGACACAAATCAAAAATGAATCCTCACAAGAAAGCTAAAGCTCTCATTAAGAATCCAGTTCCCCCTCAGCAAGCAGCCCGTGAATGCCCAGCTGGAGCTAAAACTGAGGAAAAGCCAACAAATCCACCTCCAGTGAGAAACATGCAGCAGGGCAGCACACAAATAACATCTGATCAGATCAAATCTTCAGAAACTCAGACTTCTTCTGAGGAACATCATTCTACTACTAAACAAATGACAACAGCTGTTCGTTCACAAGAGTCCTCTCAAAGCTCTCAAAAGATAAATGTCAAGGAACAACATATCAAACAAAAACAGAACACACCTAGTACAGTGCTAATAAAGAAAAAGAATGTTGGAGGTCAAACTAGTGTGAAGAAATCTGAAATTGACGCTGTGTGTTCAGCAACAAGTGCAGCAATGGAGGCATCACAAACTAATATTAGCATGAAGCAAACTGAGGAGACAAAGTCAGCCACGCAGGTTCAGATGACTGTGACAACAGAACAAACCACTGTAATCCAGAACCAGAACATCAAAAATGTTAAATCAGAAAAAAATGTTAAGAGCCTGAACCGCAATCTCAATCCCAAAGGAATGATAAAAAAAGTGAAACCACAGCCAGAGATTCACTTTCCACCACCTCCAAGTTCTCCTCCACCCCCCTCTGAATCAGAGCTCTCTCTGCCGCCTCCTCCCTCACCTGTGGCAGAAAGTGATGTCCAGCCAGCCCTTTTACCACACCCTCCTCTGGTCATGAGACAGGACAGTGACCTTCCTCCTCCACCACCTCCACCCCCTTTAATGGAGTCAGACACAGAATTCTTTCCACCACCTCCTCCACCCCAAGACTTCCTCCCTCCACCTCCATCTCAACAGGAACTCAGCTCTGTTGCCCAACCTGAAAAGCCAAAAGGCCGAACTTTATTTAAGGTGCCCAAACCTGAGCCTCCAAAGCAACCACAGCCCAAAACATTTAAATGGCAGAAAAAACAAACGGCGCCTATTCCACCAACTCCACCTCCCCCATCAATTGCAAAGCAAAGTGAAACTATTGCATCAAACATAACCACGGTTACAGATATTGAAGAGAACATCAACAAGCAAAAGGGATTGGTTCAAATGATTGAACCTCCAGCTCCAAATATTACCAAAATGTCATCAGCAATGCCTGTGCTACAACCAGCAACTGAGGAACCACCACGCCCTAAAAAGGTAGTTGTTCCCACAATGAAACTTCCACCTCCCCCTGAACTTTCTGCTCAAAAACCAAGACCTGCAAGTAAATTCAAAACACCACTCATGCTTGCAGAGGAAAGATATCGCAAACAAAGAGAGGAGGCTGAAGAGAACAAGGAAGAAACTACTCCAACCTCACCCCCATCTACTAAACCATTTAATGTCAGTGAAATGAAGGTTGAAGCAGAGTTGAGCACACAGAAAGCTGAACAGCCTCAAATTACTGTTAAGACACAGCAAGAAACATCTAAAGAACCAGAGGCTAAAGAGAAGCCAGCCATGATTCCCAAAGAAACAGCAGAAAAACGTGCCCCTCCAAAAAGTCCACAGACTCCACCAAAGCAAAAGCCACCTGCAAATTTGCAGATAAGTAAACCATCATTTCAAAAAGTTGGTAAGAAAACAACCACAGAATTATCTAGCAGTGTATTAGATAAAAAGCAAGCATCTACCACTGCTGCCTTAGAAATTAAAAGCCATCCAGCCCATGCAGTTCATCCACTCTCTGTTGCAGAGCAAGTTGAGAAAACAAAAGCTCAATCTGTAAAACAAGAGAGCCTCCAGGCCACACAAAATACTCAAAATCAGATAACTGCATCTGCTAAAGCAGAAGAGATCAAGATCATAGAGACTTGTGTGACTCAAGAAGTCAAGAAGGTTCCTTCACAGACCACAAAGATCCCAAAAGTGACCCCTAGCTTTAAGGTGAAAACATTTAAGGTGCCTAAGGTAGAGAAGCCAGAGAACCAAGAAGAGGGAAAGGACAAACAAACAACCAGCACTGAGCAAGCAGTCACAGAAACAGGAAAAAAATATGTATCTCAAATATGCATGGGTCAGGAGGGCCTCCAAAAATCCACCAGTGCTGAAGTGAAAGTTGAGAAAAAGGAGGAAATGAGACAAACCAAGCAAGACATCAAAATGGAGGTTCAGTTAAAGAAGCAAAGAGAAACATCAGTTAAGCAGCCGCCACCTGTGGCACCAAGACCATCAGTTGAGATACATCAAATACAACCAGCAATATCAACAGAGGTACATAAAGGACAAGGGCAGACATCTGTCATTCAGTCCCATCAAGCAGTGAGAGAGGAACATGTCCAGATTCATGAAGAGAAGATGGTCATTCAGAGCACAGTTCAACAACAGAGCACTCAACAAAAAAGTAAATTCCAGATCAAGAAGCAGGTAAAGCCTCCACTGCGGCCTCCAAGCAGAGAGGAGGCCATAAAACAGTCAATGCAGAAAGAGGAGCAGAACAAAACAGCGATTACAAAAGCAGCAGAATCTGAAAAGAGTGCACCAATGACAACTGAAAGTTATGCACAAAAATGTGAAGAGATTCTAAAATTGTTGAGTTATATTAAGGAGTTCGAAGGACCTCCTGCAAAACTGAATCCAAAGTCATTACAGACAATGCTGAGTGTCATTCCTGATTGGCTAGTTGGTTCTGAAGAGAAGGCTGATTTAAGTCGTACTCAGAACAACAAGCAAAAAATGAGAGAGGTCATAATCTATGTGCAGAACCTTGCCCTGGCTAAACTACATTTTTTAGAGGGAAATTTGTCTGTTTCAGAGATGGCAAAAAGTGAGTCATCACAGGAGAAAAAAATAGTAGGTGGAGCCATACAGAAAATATCTAAGATTACTATTGGCTCAGCAAAAATAGAGACTCGAAAGAAAGTAGTGGAGGAGAAGAAGACAGAGTGCCAGAGTGAATCAAAGATATCAGAGCTTAAAATGCCACCTGAGCTAAGAATGCGGACACCGTCCCCTACATTCATCTGTATTGAGTCCGCCAAGAGGACAGACTCTCCCTTGAGAGTGACACCATCACCCCCTCCCTCTTACAGGTCGGGCACCACACCAACACCTCCATCTCGCTGGTCTGAAACACCAACACGTCAGAAACAATCCACACCTTCCCCTACAATGAGTCGCTCTGAGAAGCTAGCTAAACTAAGAGATACCACAGCCAAATTCTCACAAGGCATGACTCCACCACCCATGCCTTTACCAGAGTACATGATAAAGGCCCAAACAGATTTGGAAGGGTCTCGCTCATCCAGCTGTTCAGAGATTACGGTTGAGACTCATAAAATGGAATCATCCCTGATAGATGTCACAGATGTCCATGGAGACTCCACGATGACTGTAAAAGACAAGCGTGAGTTCTTTGAAGAGGCTCAGAAAGCAGAGGTCAGTCGTACATATGTACGCAAAGATCCTATTGACATCCCAGACCGTCTTGAACCAGACACAGAAGGTAATGAGCCAGAGATCCTAAAAACGACTGATTCCCATGAGAAAATGTTAGAGGACTTGCCCAGGGTTGACCTGTCCAGGCTTGTTAACAAATTTGAGACACCCCAGACTAAAGTTTATGTTCGGAAGGAGCCTGTTGTGATTACTGAAAGACTTGGAAGTGACACAGAAGATGTTGATCCTGAGAAGAAGACATATTTGGTGGAGGACATACCCAGTTTTGATGTTAAAGCCCTCAAAACTGTCTTCGAAATGGGTGAGCAAGCCCATCAGTACCTAAGGGAAGAGAGAAAGAATCTTGAGAAACAAGAGGAAGCACCTGAAGGATTCTCTCAAACTAAATCTGTGAAAGAACACTTCTCCACTGTAGATGAGTTTGGAAACACTGTAATAGGTTCAAAGTCTGAAACAACCTCCCAGTCTCGGAGTGTGACAACCCGTGGTGATCCACCAACTTATGCAGATGTAGTAAGAGGGAATGTTCCTGTCCTGGATGTTCCACCGGAGGCCTCAGCAGAGGAGTTACTAAAGAACTTCCAGCAGACATGGGCAGAGAGTGAAAATGTCTTCAAAAATCTGGGCTTCACTGTGTCTGAGCAGCACAGATCACAGACTGTTTCCCACCAGCACCAGACTGTTGTCACCGGTAAAACTATCTGATGAGCATGGAAAGGTTAACAAGAGTGCAGAGTGATGACTAAAACAGTGATGGTGTGTTTGCATTTGACAAATAGTGATGCTTTAGGAATTCCTTCTGTCTGTATTTTTATTTTGATCGTTTTGTGTTCATAATTGATTGCTGCTAAACCAGATATCACAGTCAAAGTGAATATTGATATTATTTTGTGATTATTGACTGAATATTTGACATAATGGCATTTATATGTAATGAGACTGTGCTGAGGTCCAGATTTTGCATTTGTATTGCACCTCCCTAAATGCATGTGGTGCTTAAATGTTTTAATTCTAACAACTGCAGTATACTAACAAATTTTAAAAACTCCAATCTCTGCTCATAAAAGTATAATGGAACTGTCTGGTGCCTGTCCATGAGGGTCTGTGCTGACTGATTTAAAAGCATTTTCTGATGCTAGTCTCTTTCTCTGACAGAAAATACGGGTGCCAGAGTCCGAACT
Organism: Carassius gibelio; assembly: GCF_023724105.1. Lineage (NCBI taxonomy): Eukaryota > Metazoa > Chordata > Actinopteri > Cypriniformes > Cyprinidae > Carassius > Carassius gibelio. Next base: position 6,954,904 of record NC_068376.1, on the reverse strand, counting down.
GTGTCGGGTATGTCGGAAGAGGGTGTATCCCATGGAGTCGCTCATAGCAGACAAGCAAAACTTCCATAAAAGCTGTTTTAGATGTGCCCACTGCAGCAACCAGCTAAGGTAAGTGCTTCTTTTTACACTAATCCAAGATGTTTTCAACATTTTAATGTGTAAATGCAAGGAACAAGAAGGAAAAAAGTTGATATGCAACATGATTCCATGCAGGTTCAGAAGCTTATTTGATTGGGGAGTTATGAGTATGTGAGCTGTTTTTGCTGTAATGACAGAATACACTACAGAACAATCTAGTTTTTATCAGATTCAAAACTGATATTTGTGCATGACTGATTTCTCACACTTGTGTGTATCTCTGCTTCAGTCTTGGAAATTATGCTTCTCTCCATGGACGAATGTACTGCAAGCCACACTACAAACAACTTTTCAAGTCTAAAGGCAACTATGATGAAGGATTTGGAGAAAGGCCCCACAAAGAACTTTGGAGTACAAAGAATCTGAACAACTCGTCAGAGACAACTTACACAAAAAACAACCCTCTTGTTGATTTTAATGTCAAAGTAACTCAGAGCCCACAAGAAAATTACCCCAAGACCATAGAGAGGATGATTCAAGGAAAGATGAATGATGAAATTAAGAAGCCAGCAAATAAAATGGCAGTGGTATGGCCACCCCTCAGCGATTCTCCAAAAAAGTTGTTTAATTTGGAGGATGAAATAAAGGTAGTCAAACCTGCCTGGCCCCCTCAAGTTGAATCAGAACTCTCGGGTAAAGAAAATAATGAACCAGCAGTAAATAAGAGGCAAACTGCAATTACAAGTGGAAACTCGGCAGAAAACGTCCCCATAGAAAATGGTGGAGGGCTTATGTCACCCATAAATATGCCAGAAAAATCATCTACAGACGCTAAAATAACTCAAGAGACAGAGCAACCAGCACCAGAACCTGAAACAGCTGAGGAGGGACAGGACGCCAGTGAAGTAGGCAAAGCCATTGAGCCCTCCAGCAAAAGCCAGCAGACCACAGAGCAGAGAAATAATGAGACAACTCAAGCAACCGAGACAAAAGAAGGAAGTGAGATATATTGTCAAAAAGAGGATGAGTTAGAGAATGCAGCTGTAGAAGGATCTAAGATTGATGAGGAGAGTGTCAATGCAAATAATACGGATGAAAATGGTACTAAGGAAAGTGAAAAACTGCAAAGTGAAGTAAATGAGGGAGAAGAGGAAACAGTGATAGATGGTGAAATACCAAATGGCCAAACAGCCAATGGTAGGGCAAACAACAATAATAACAGCAGTAACCTAATATTGCACAACAAGGCTAGTTTGACAGGAATGAATGAAATTAAAGAAGAACCAAAGCTGCTGGACTTCTCTTCAGGGCCACTTACTGCTCAGGATCCATTTAAAAAAGAAATCAACAGTGTGATGAGAGATTCTGACATTTTCCAACAACTTCAAGGAGACAGCTCTGTCTTATCACGTGCCAAAAACTCACATGACATTAAAGAGTCAGAAAAAGAACAGCCCACTACCAAAACATTGGTTTGTACTGAGACAGATGACAACCCAAATGTTAGTGCCTCATGTTTCCTAGATGACACATGTGCAGGTTTTGATGACAATTCGAATTTGTTTCCTGAATTTAAGGATGACATTTATAGCAAAGAATCAGCTTCATCTCAGTTGGATGAGCTTTTGGATTTTGGAATAGAATCAACAGGGGAGATGGGCCAAAACACTGAGGCAGAAATGAGGAAGAATCCACTCGATAAAAATGACACCAAAGATGCTGGGCTGCTGAGTGAAGCCAGCAGCCTCTGGCAGCATGAAAATGACTTCTTGTCCGCAGAGGATCAAATTAAACAGAACCGATATTATGATGATGATTGAAGAAAAAAATTATAATTAACACAATTTAATCTGCCATACACTAATTTATACACAATCAAAGCTTCTGTTAACATCCTTTAGAGCAGTATCAAAGCTCTGTTCATGGAGAGATTAATGTTAGCATGCTCATATTGTATTTTATACTCAGCTTGCTGCAGACAGCACATTTAACCACAACCTGAACCTTTTAAAAAGCTTTATTTAAAGCACCTGGCGTGCAAGATAAATTGGGGAAATACGAAAATTGTGTTTTTTCTTTTTTGCTGTAAACATTTAATTCAGAATTCATGTATCTTTGCCTGTGTCTGTTTTCCAATGCCTGTTTGCAGATATTCTTTTAATTTCTTTATTGATCATGCATAGGGGGTTATGATTTCTGTTTTTGTTTGATAGAATTTTCGACAGATTGACTGTCTTAAGTTGGTTAGAATGACTGTTTCTATTATACTGCTACTACATTGACAATTAATAAAAACATGTTTCTGGAATAATGAGTATTATCTTTTGTGTTTCATCAGCATCATGTTCTGTCTTTATAAATATACGATCCATGTATAGCCAAAAAAACATTATGCAAAATTAATTTGTAAATGAGTTGAAAGCTAACCCATAATTCAGTGGTCAACTAGATCAAAATGCTGAAGCGAATTTTTTCAGATAACACTTTATAATTAGTCATCATTAGTTACTGTTGCAAGGTTTCGGTGGTTTAAAGTGTTTGAGTAAACGTAATTAGTCATTGTACTTGAATATCTTTTTGGCTACTTTGTTTTTGAATAAGTATATGTACTCTAATACATTTGTGATGAGTAATGGGATTACTCCCTCACACTAACGTTGTAAAAATGGCAGATGATGCAGATCAGAATCAAGACCAATCAATCAATCACAATTCATTGAACATCAGCAATAGCCACTGTGCTATTGTGAACCCTGTAGGCTACTATCGACACAACTACGCTGAAATTAGCTATTTACCTGTGTCTGCTATGGTAATTTGGGAATGTGTGGAGACATCAAGTTTAATCAACAGCATGTACTTCTTTAGTAGAAAAAATAAAGCTTGTATCCTCTCTGGGAACATTACAAAACAAATATCGATCGGGCTGCAAGCGTAGAATAAGTCAGAATTGATTTTAAAGGGGCCTTAGTGAATGGCCGGTTATATCACAAGCCTTCTTAATATAGATAAGGATAGTTTTATAGAATGCATTTATATAAGCTACAATCTAATAGTTAGAACAGTTATAAAACGTATATATTTTATATAAAGTAGCCTATCTCGATATTTTTATTTGTTATAGGTAGCCTATTTTACAGTTTACAGTGAAATGAATGCAGTTATCAACCTTGCCTTATCAAAAGCAGGCGTAATCTTGACCTGTGCTTTGCAGAAAGAGGTTGCAGTACGAAAGTGGAGAGAGAAGGTTAGGTTGGTTTAAGGGGTAGGCTAGCACTGATTCGCCTTCTGCGGGCGGGCTGCTGATTGGACAGCTCTCTATAACCCGCTGCAGCGCAGTAAGCGCACCACCTCGCAACCGCTCGTTCACTACGACGACGTCCTTTCGCACTGTGCTCTGAAGAAAACTGGCAGGATTTCATCAGTGCAGATAATCTGACCGAAAAGGTATGTTCACAAGGCTTTGCCTCGTTCTCGTTTGCCGCGTATGTCGACCATCTGCGTTTGTTGAGCGTCCTGTTATTTGAGGCGACACGAGCAGCGCCACAAAGAGTCATGTGATGCTATGTTCGGGTTTTGGGGTAAAAGGAGCGATGCATATAGCATTCTTTGCGTATATTTTGGATCTATTGCCAGGAGACGAGCATACATCCGCTTTCATCCGTAAATATTGTAAAACATAAACACTGTGATAGCCAATAAATATTATAATATGAAGTTCAACCAGGGCGTTTTTTACATTTGTTTCTTTGAAAAACGTTATTGTTAATTCATTGGGATTCAGTTTCAAGAGACTAGTATTTCTTTTACACTGGTAGCTCTATTCATTAGTTACTGGTAGTAATTAATTAAATACAAAGCTACTTATTCCTTTGCTAGTCACTGTCTCTATAGCAGAAAATATTTATTCCATTGTCACTGGTAGTAAGCAGTTGTTGCTGGTACCTATTACAATTTTACTGGTTATTTCTAAATTTTTGGTTAGACTGGATCTTTGTTGACTTGTTAAATGGAAATGGCAATACCTTCTCATGAATGACAACTATAGGCCGCGTTTGACTTGTTTAAATCCAGTGTATTACATTCTTCGTCTTCATGTTCTCTAAACATTGTTTTAAACCTTAAAAATCATTGTCTTGCTTCAGATTCCATCTACAGGAACATATGATTTAACCTTGTAAAAAAAGTTTTGGTTTTTGATGAAAGGGATAGTTTACTCAAAATGGGAAAGTCCATCAATGTCAGTCCAAACCAGAAAGAATGTTTCCAGTGTTTTGACAATAAAGTCAGGCCCCACTGGCAACACATTGTCATTGTAATCATAAAGACAAATTTGATGCAAAGTACTTGATTTGGAGCTTTTTGATATCAGTACTACTACTGCTATGTGTAATGCATTTTGAAAGAAGACTGACCTCTGTCAGTCTGCTACTTTTTGTCTTGTGGAGAGAGATTATTCTTTCAAGAGGCTATTGGCTCCCTGTGTCAGCTATATTTTTGGCCATGATTTGGATGATTGACGTGCTTTTGATTATGTTCTTTTGTAAATTAATTCTGCTGAGCTAGCAATTACACCATCCTGCATAATCAGGAAACTTTTGAGGGTACTTTAAAGTTGTATTGTGTTTTAAGCTCTCTTGTCCATGTGATCCAACACATGATATGACATTTCAGAAGGTATGCAAGATCATGCCTTAATGTTGACTTTCCCATTAAATAGTTATGACCTTTAATAGCGCATGGGCCTCACCCTGAGACCCTGATATAAATTGTATGTCTTGTATGACTGCATGTTTATAGAACAGTGTGATTCATGCATTATTGAGAGTGGTACTTTAAAATTACAGCACCACATATGCATATTTCTTTGCCCTGAATGAGTTTACCGCAGTGCTGGTAATATAATGTCATTTTATTAGTGTGTGTGTGTGTGTGATTTCTGTGTAAGCAGCTTCTCTCAGAGCTGAGGAAGAACAAACCCACTTGCATACCAATCACATTTTCTTGTTTAAGCATTTCTTATTCACATAAATATTTAAATAGTATCTGGTTTATATATAAAGCGTTTATTAGACAGAATCCAACCAGTCTACCATAAATGTAGAAGACATTTAAATATTATTGAGACAGAATGAAACCGTTTCTGACCTTAAAACGTTTGTCTTTGTTATACCTATTATATCTTTGATAAACTTGAGCTTTGTGGAAATGTGAATGTGGGATTCAAACTAATTGACTTTGGGGCTAATGGATTCATTTCCATTCTATATTCTCTGAGGTCATTGTGTATTATCTAATATGCTAAACATACAGGGTTCAAAACCCCCAGTAAACACTTTGTATTTGACTCCTGTTTTATGAGAAGTCCTTTTAAAAACATGATAACTATATATAAACACATAAATGTGTCAGCAGTTATTGATAGAGTTTATTCATATTCATAACTGATTGTTATTTTGGTATACTGTAGCTTTATTTGTCGTGCAAGAACCAGATAATTTGGAAACTGAACTGAGTTCCTTTTCAATATAAATAAGTTAGAATTTAGGCTGAATTTAAAATTATGTGGAGAACAGGATGCAAAGTAGTAATTCACAGTTTATGGCAATAGTATTAAAAAGACAATACAATTCAGAATAATTAATTTAGCTGCTTTAAGTGTAGTTACTACAATTCATTTTTCATTATGAATTACCCCAAAATATGTCATTGTACAGACATAATTGTTTCCAGAAACATTAAATAATGTTAATAATCAATATTGTTTGCAATACCACATATACATAAAGGTTATCTTTGGTATTTAATTTGTGTACGTGTCATTAAACTTTTTGTAAAACAATTTGAAGGAGTCTTAAAAGTTTCTGAAACTTATGTAGCAGTCCTTATATGACAGCTTGTTAGCTGCATTCAGATTCACATTTTTAAGGATGACTGCGTCTATACGTACTGTAATGGACAACAGTCATTCCAAAATCCCACTGGAAATTCCATGGAATATTAGCCTTCCAGGTTTGGACTACAAACAGATGCCATGACTGTACACCTCCATTACTATTAAACATCCTGTGGCACATCAATTGAAACTCATCAACTTAATTGAATAATCCTGGAAAGAACATCTTTTTGATTTGAAACAGCTGAATTTGAAAGGGTTTAGACTTTTAAGGGTTTCATTTATGTAATTATATAATTTTACTTATTTTACTGTTTGGTATTTTAAATCCAGTGCTAGGAAGGATCATGCATGCACACACTGCCGCAAGATTTATCATTAGTGAAAGAAGCCGTTCCAGCCATCTGAATATTGATCAGTAAATCACAGAAAGACTTGCGTTAGAAAACACAATCATGCTCTTGACAAATATGCAGCCATTGAACCAAGAAATATGGTTTAGACTCTGGTAGACATCATTTACTTTATTCATTACAGATTGAGTCAGAGAAAGAGAAGAGAGCTAGACGATACTGACCATGACTGAGTTGTTTTAATGTTTATACTGTATTTCATTTATATATACACTATATATATATATATATATATATATATATATATATATACACTCATATACATTGTGTGTGTGTGTGTGTATATACACACATATATACACACCCATATATATATATATATATATATATATATATTGTGTGTGTGTGTATGTATATATATATATATATATATATATATATATATATATATATATATATATATATATATATATATATATGCACACATATTGTGGTATTAAGCTATGAAAATGCTATGGATAGGTTTTTTTTTTTTTTTTGCATATGCAAAGAGACACACACATGCACACATTAACAGAGGTGATGCTCTACTTCGTTTTGGCTAAGTAAAATGCTGAAGGTTAATCACTGCACTCAGAACTGTTTGACTGCGTGCCCCACGGCAACAGCAGAGTATCCCATAGCATCTGAAGCCAGATGCTGTATTTCAAAAAAAGAAAATGGTGCCATCCCTTGGAAACATAATCGCCCAACAAAAGACTGGAACATCAAGATGGAGGTTGCATATAATTGTGACTGACAAAACTGAAAAGAGTGAAAGTTTAAAGGTGTGCATGTCACATGTGTGATCATCTATTAAACACACACACACACACACACACAAACCTTTATTCCACGGGGAACAAAAATACAGGCTAACTAAATCAGCTTTATCACTCCAGAGGTTGTTATTTAGCTTCCATACTGTGACATTTGCAGTATTTGCATGTATCTGAGCTTTTTAAAGGAAAGGAAAGGAAAAGGAGGCTGGTGTTGATCTGATGCAAAGAAGGGGGAATCAAGATAGATAAGAGAATAGATTATGTTTGTTTAGTAGAGACTCTTGATTAGCTTTATTTTTTTTAGGGACAAAACCCCATCATTCTCTATCTTAACCAATCTCTCTCCTCCCTCTCTCTCCCCTAAGGTCCTCTGCTATTTTGCTATTTACATTTGATACACCTAGGGATGGCAATATGACCAAAATCTTATTTCACGGTATGAGAAATGTTATTTCACTATAACAATATGTACGGTGATATAGCTATTTTTATTTTATTGTTAATAAAATTAATTAATTACAAGCTGAACCTAACAAATAAGTATTAAATACAATTTTACTTTATTTAGCTACAGTAGTTTTGGTTTATTTTAAATGTAGTAAGAAATATTAGACAGATTTAATAAAGTGTATTAAAAAATACTGCATAGTCTTCACTGTATCAATCAAACATGATTAACATTAATAATGACAGACAGCAGGAGGTAATTAAGGCTCCTGTCCCTTTAAGACTGACTGCACGGATCCAAAATATACTGAAACTCATCTGGTTTTCACCTAAATGTTTTACATTTATTTAAAATAGAACTGTGCCTACTTGAATACTCCACGTTATGGGTATTATGACATAACTGTGTGCGTATTTGACCATTCAAGCACAATGAAACACGAAAGAGATCTGTTCTCTCGATCGTGTGCTGTCGAGATAGGGGTTTTCAGTGCGTGTGTTTCGGCTGTGTCAGTCAGTGCAAGCACTGCATTGAGTTCTTTTTCACTGCTAATTGCACCTAATAACCAATTGTGTCCCACTCTATAAAACCTGAAAATATTAAATATAAAAATAAATAAATAAATAAATCATGTTCAAATAACATTGGTGTGGCAAATTATGCCTGGTCTGTTATGTGTTGAAGATGCTTTATACTGACTTACTCTTGGATCTAAGGTTAATAGAGGTTCATAGAAACAAAATCAACAGGCCAGAAAAAAGGAGTGAGTCACTTTTCTCTCCCACGTGAAGTTCTGAGGGAGCCGAGGTCGTCACAAATCGCCTCTGGCTCCGGTGTTGGAATACTTCCCAGACAATTGCTGCTGATATTTGTTTGTCATCTTTTGTCTTCAGGTGCAAATATTCTGCTGAAGTGCTATTTTATAATAGAGACATATAGATATTTTCACCAGGTCTGCCTTTAGTTTACATTCCCACCTGTAATCATAATCTAATCATTCTGATGCAATAAGGTAACTGGAGAACCCAACACACTGAGAGGGATAAATATAGAAGGATGATCATGTGATATCAGTAGAGCATATGTGTGTTTTAGAGTACACACAACATTTAGAAACATTCACATCTGTGTTTTTCTATTTTAGGTTCGCATACAGCCTAAAAGTGAGATCTGGGAAGAAAACAAACACCCCTCATATGCAAAGAGCACATCTCGGCTTTCTGTGACCTACACACAAAGACATTCTGCAGAACCTGAACCGAGGAGCATCTCTGTCCACTCCACCCTATATATTTTTTTAATGATGTCAGATCAGACGCAATGCAGTGATGACCCACAGCGATAGCAATATGTCAATCACTGGAAAGTGGATGCAAATCTCAGCACAATCAGAAGAGTGTAGAAGCTTCCAGAAACATCTAGAACGGAGGTTCTCAGCTATTTTTACTCAAAAGCCCAAAGGTGCCTAAGCTAGGATATTTTGGCTAGTATTTCTGCTATAATTATGAAAAAGATTGCTTGTTTTTAATCTTTTATAAACCTAAATTGGGAAAGTAGCAGAAATAGTAAAAATAAATATGATTTCCTCATTTTATGTATTTCAAGCATTTTAATAAAGTTTGAATTCATTAATAATATGATTAATATCAGTTAAATAAATAATCATATATTAAACTGAATTATTTTAAGTCATCCTGCGGCCTCTTTTCTTTTTTTCTCAGAAGTTTTCTGAGGGCCCTAGTGGGTCTCATGCCCTGTTTGAGAACTACTGTTCTAGAATGCGAATATGATTAAAGAGAAACAGTCCTTTTTCTGTAACTGCATGCGAAAGAGGATATTACTATTTAAATAGAAATGATTGGTGGCATTTGGTCCATGAGGGATATGCTAAGTAATGTTTTTGTTTAAAGAATGCTACTACACTAAACTAAACCAGCACTGACATCAAAAGATGGAAGGGTTATGCTCAATTGAACAATGTATTCCAAATAACTACACGTGATTGGCCCCGTGGGCTGAATGCGTGTGATTGACAGGTGATCCAGCCACTGACGACATGCCATCCAAGGTGTCATGCTTGTATTTGCTGACTGTGGTTTGCTGGGCCAGTGCACTGTGGTATCTCAGTGGCTCTCGGCCCTCAACCGCCTATGTGGGTCAGATGAACTTCACTCCTCGCAAACCGCTTCCAAGGCTCTCAAAGAACGACACGTTCAGCAATATCCGCACACGTACTCTGAACCCACACGATTTCAAGTTCCTCATAAACGAGCCCAACAAATGCAAAAGCACAACGCCCTTTCTTGTCCTCCTCATAAGCACCAACCACAAGGAGTTTGACGCCCGCCAGGCGATCCGCGAGACGTGGGGAGATGAGAACACGTTCGGCGACATTAAAATTTTGACGCTGTTTCTTCTTGGGTACAACACTGAACCGGTCCTCAACCAGATGGTGGAACAAGAGAGCCAGATCTTCCATGACATCCTAGTCGAGGACTTTGTGGATTCCTACCACAATTTGACCCTAAAGACTCTCATGGGCATGCGATGGGTGACCTCATTCTGCCCAAATGCACAATACATCATGAAAACAGACAGTGATATATTTGTCAACATGGACAATTTAGTGTTTAACCTTCTGAGACCCAACGCCAAACCAAGGCGACGCTTTTTCACTGGTCACGTGATAAACGGAGGACCCATACGAGACGTTCGCAGCAAGTGGTTCATGTCCAGAGATCTCTACCCTGATAGCAGGTACCCACCCTTTTGCTCTGGCACTGGATACGTCTTCTCTGGAGACATTGCTGAGCTGATTTATAAGACCTCCCTCCATACAAGACTCCTACATCTGGAGGATGTGTACGTGGGACTGTGCCTGCGGAAACTTGGCATCCGCCCTTTTCAGAACGGTGGATTCAATCACTGGAAAATGTCCTACAGTCTCTGCCGCTACCGAAAAGTGTTAACTGTACATCAGATCTCACCAGAGGAGATCCTGAGAATATGGAACGACATGTCCAATAAGAAACATCTCAAATGCTAGCACATGCGTGATGGTTGCGGAATAATGTGATATTGAAAATCTACTACTGGACTGTTTGTGACCCTCCAGGTCTGGGATACAGCAATACAGTTTGTATACTTGCAACACAGACCACACTCATGAAGTCGATGTCAGTCTGTAGAGCAATATGCAGAGGGACAAACTGGATTCACAAGGTATCTGCAAATGGTTATAAGGGTTTAAACTGGTGTTTTTGGCCTTACATACTTAACATTATTCATATACCAGGCCGCTGTGAATTGCTTTATATAAATAATACCAACTATCAAAAGAACACCGTATTATATGAGAAATAGCTGTGCAGTATTTACTATCCCAAATGTCTGCCATAAACGTAAATTTATTCTGTATATTGCTCTTAAAATGAATGATATATAGATCACCCATCACGATGCATATTTATGTGTATTTCAAGCCTTTGCAAAGCAGTAGAGCTCCGCTTTATAACTGTGGGTCGGAAAAAGAAATGATTGTGCTTTTTTTAGGTTACAATTAAATAATGAATGCAAAAATAGATGGTATACAGATACACAGACACACACTTTAATTATGCATGCAGTACTCACATTTTTTTATTTAAATTGTATATTTTATTATATTATTTTTATATAATATTTTTGTAAATATTTACCCATTTTTTTCCCTGGAGGTTTTTCTCCAAAATTTAGTTTGTGACTATTTTCCAGTCTCTCTTTTACCTTTAATTCAATATTCTTAGTTACAATGTTTTCATAGTACAATTAACATTTTATACAAAAAATTAAAAAAAAGAATATTGAATTGCTCATGATGATCTCTTTAACACAGGGAGCTAAGCATAATACTCCAAGCAATCTGGCTAAATTTGAGAAACATGCTTATACCCAAGCATACTGTAACCCCGTAATATCACTGGGACAAAAATGTTAACTTTCACTTTTACGAGTAGTAGGTACTTTGCACTTTTGACAACCATTTTGAGTGATTGTGTGCTGTATTATTACTGTATATTTAGCCGTTCTATTTGTACTGCTAATGGATGAATGAAACAGGACGGGGATTCAATCTGTTATATATTGTAATGATATTACACAAATGACATACAGCAGATATGATAAGGCCATGTTGGGACCTTGCACTTTATAATTTTTTTTTTATCTGAAAACTCATGGACAGGCTCATTTACACTGCTAACTGTATATTTAATAAACATATATACTTTTTCTAAAATAAATGTGTCCCTGTGAAGGTGCCTCTGCATTCATTCTGACACTTCTTTTATCCTTAAACATGTAATGTGGAAGCAAACTTTAAGATGATTTTATGGGTCCACTATGAAGCTAATGTCAGATCAAAGTCAAATCAATTCATTTCTACAGACTTTACCTATCTTATTGTTTTACCAGTGGCATTAGTTACTATCCAGTCAAAACTGTTCAGCATTACTGACACCTGTTGGCCAAGACACGCCAAATCAACCTTGAACTGTACAAAGAGATCCCTTCATTTTCCAAACCACAAGAGAGCAATGTCAAATGATCTGATGCAGTAATACTCTTCTGTTAGAGATTGTTGCCACAGTTTTACAAATATTTGGGTTCTTACTGAATTCATTATTGGACACTGATTCTTCTAGATTCTGCTATTAGAAAAAAAAAGGGTAAGCTTCTCTTAAAGATATAAAAAAAAATTATACACTTCCTCAGAGTCGTTGTTCCATGATAAAAACATTTCCAGCCAACTGTCATCAAGTCTGCTCATAGCTAGGTTGCTTTACACAATGTTCCTTCCTGAGGTGCTGTATGGTTGTGTGGTGGTGGGGTGGGAGGAGTTTAATTTCAGGAAGGAGGAGCCTGGGCCTGAGCCGCTCCGTCTGTGTCTGTCCAAGCCCCGGTTGAATGAACGAGGGCTGCAGCGGCGGGTTTCCAGTCCTACATGGGTGCTGACCTGAGACGGACTCAGACTGAGCCTATGACTCTGAGCTCTGGACTCATATTCTTCTACTGATGTCTTCTTGTAGCTAAGAGAGAAACAAAGAAATACATTTTTAGAGTGTCAAGGAAAGGCTAAGAAAGATGAAGAACTCTGTTTCAAAACTCTCTAAGCACAACATGGGCAACCACCCTCCAATACCTAACCATACCTTATGATAGTCCATTCCTAACCAAAATGGAGCATCATAAGCTACAGCATTTGAATTGGGTTTAATCATGTGAAGTGCATAGTTGTTTACAATCCACTTTTTTTTCAATTGGTAAGCTATTTTCTGTGAATGTGGAAGACTTATGATTCATTAGCCACTATAAGTATATAACTAGAAGAATAGTGACGCGTAGTAAACAATAAAACTTTGTGTGAATACTAAATAAAAATTTGCAACATCAAACAGCACAACAAGCTTACATAACTAAGCAGTGGATACTTGAAGTCTTGAACATGGCTGCACTCACTTTTACATTCAAAATAAGGTGAAAAACGTCAGTGTGTTAGCATGCTGCTAAGCTAGCAACTCATGTTATCCATCTTTACTGATTGTGTGTCCATTACTATATATTAATCATGTACTGCAGATTAACTATCTACTATTACAATGGTGTTACGCATACAAGTTTAAAATGGCTGTTCTCACTTTTATATTAAATATAGGCTAAGGTGGAAAAAAGACTGGTGTTAGCATGCTGCTGAGCTAACAACTTGTGCCAAAAAACATCACAACTCTTAAAAAAAAAATCATAGTAAATAATACATTTGAAAAAAAAAAAACAGATGTTAATTTAGATGTTATTACATTAAGCACATTTTGGGTGATCTAACACCTAAACATTTATATTCAGTTCATTTTGTAAGTAAGTATTATCTCCTTCCCACTGTTTAAAACAGACATTGTGTAAGGACATCTATGATGTCGAAAAGGCCTAAATGGGCCATTCTCTGGTTTTGAAACAGGGCTATAAAGTGATGCATGTGGGTAGAATGCAAAGACTTCATCACAGTATAGTGTAGTGGACACTCACAGTCGCAGCAGCAGCGAGGAGCACACAACAGAGACAGATGAAGCTGCCATCGCAGCAGAGCCCATCCACGGCTGCAGAACCAGCCCAACCGGCATGAACACACCTGACAATCAGACTCAAACCTGTAAACCCACAGTACTTGCTAATATATATATATATAAAAACTGAATGCTTGGTTCTGTTTACCTGCTGCAATTGGGATGCCAACCAAGTTATAAATGAGAGCAAACACAAAGTTTATCCGGATTCTCTGCACTGTCTTTTTAGAGAGCTCGATACTGGCCACCACATCCATCAAATCATTCTGCATCGACAAAAACACATAATGAAGAGCTGAACTTTTTAATTTCTGTTATTTTATAGAATCTCACCTTTGTTTCCTGGTAAATAAATTGACTCACCCGTATAAGAACAATATCTGCTGCTTCAATGGCAACATCTGTGCCCGTTCCTATGGCTATGCCCAGATCAGCATGGGCAAGAGCGGGCGAATCATTGACCCCATCACCCACCATTGCAACTTTCAGACCTTTTTCCTGCAATTCCTGGACTTTTGCCACTTTATGGGAGGGCAAGACTTCCGCAAACACCTTTTTGATGCCCACCTGTATGAAAAAACAGTGTACTCAGATTTAAATACAAATACAAAAGCACAAAATGTAAATTGGATGTCAGAAATATGGCTTTTCCATTAGTGAAATTTTGGTGAAAATTTTGTCCACTGTCAATAGTGTAACGATGTATGAAGCTTTCAAACCACACAGATTTCTATTGGTCAACGCGGCATATCAACGTGACCAAACACAAATCACTGGCAAACAATAGTAAATGTGTGGTAACACTAGTGAAATTTAAGCAAAATTTAGCATGGGAAAAAATCAAAGGAGATGTATGAATCACTGCTTGTAGAGAGGTTGTGAATTTTTTTGAATGTTGGGAATTTTTTAGCCTTCATGTGAAACTTCCAAAAGCACAGATTCCTACTAGAATGACTAGATTCCGCCCAAGAACTAAATCTTTAAAATGACTGCACCTTAACAAACATATTTTAATATTCTGCACTGTGCTGCTTATTTTAAATCCAGCTTGTGATATCTGACATTATTTTGTGTTATTATATGATATGATTTAAATGGTACTTGGCAAAGTGCATTTTGGTACTAGGAAAAATGCAAATGTGCATGTATGCATATGGACCTGTGTGGCGATGGCCCGGGCTGTGCGTCTGTTGTCTCCAGTGATCATGAAGACCTCTATTCCCATACTGCTCAGGGTGTGAATAGCTAGAGCCGACTCTTCCTTCACTGTGTCTGCTACAGCTAACATAGCACACAGCACACCTAAGAAACGGAGACAGAGAACTGGGAAGATAAAAAGTGCTCTTGATCTTTTGAAATAAAAGGCTTAAAAAAATCAATAGTTTAACTAATAATAACAAAACTAAAATATGACATCATACTAACATTATAATGTATGTCGACCTCAGGGGACAAATGATACTACTCTTTTAATGTTAGATACACTGTCAAGTTCTTTTGCTATATATAAAAAACGTAATAATATTGCCTTTTTAGACAAAACATAATGTACCGTCGATGGCCACAAGTATGGCCGTTTGTCCTTTAGTCTCATGGCTGCTCATGGCATCATCCACATCAGCTGTGACCTCCAAACCGTTCCTCATCATCCACTGTCTGTTCCCGATCAAAACGGAGTATGAAGGGCTATCTGGTAAAACCCATATACATATATCTGTACTGTAAATCTGTCTTCATACATAAAGAGTTTAATTAATTTAAGGAAATTTAAGCAACAAACATATGCAAATAAATAAAGGGGATATATAACATAAAGCGCAATTTTCCTTGCTCTTTTGAAATAAATTAAGAAAACATGCAAGTAGATCTTCTCTAGCATTCACAACATAAAGCTTTATGCTGTAAAACTACATAAACTCTGTTATGTTAATATTATATATATATAACTGTATATATTGTTTAAATTATAAATTGTAATATTGTGAAATATTATTACAATTTAAAATAAATGTTTTCTGTTTTAATGTATTTTGAAATGTAATTTATTCCTGTAATGCAAAGCTAAATTTCCAGCATCATTGCTCTAATCTGGTTTCTGAAGGACCGTGTGACACTGAAGACCGAAATAATGGCTGCTGATAATTCAGTTTTATCATCACAGGAATAATTTACATTTTTAAATATATTAAAGTAGAATACTAATATTTTAATATTTTAAATTTAAATAATATTTCTGAATATCATTTTTATTGTATTTTAATCAAATAAATACAGTACTGGTAGCGTATAAAGCAAGTTCAATTTATGGAATTCTTAATTTAATAATATATGAAAAAATAAAATGCAACCGAAGATTAGAAAAGGCTCTGAAAATACATAGAGTAATACTCAAAACTCACACTAGGAGGCAGCAAAAACCCAGATTTACCTTACCTGACCCTGAATTAGTCTCTGTGTCTGCCACCAGGCTGCTCTCATCTGTGGTGGCTCCTTGGAGGGTGACAAGAAGTGGTGTTTGCTTTGCTGCGGATGTGTTTGTTTCTTGTGTCTCTGGGCTGTTCTGCAGCAGATCCTCAATGCTGGAGACTTTACAGCTGATTCCACAACCGGGAACAGCCTGGAAGTCATGGCAGTAGCCCAGAGTTTCTGCTCCCAACTCCTACAGCGAGACAGGTTTAGAAGCAGACAACCAGACTTAGAAACCTCCTTTAACACCTAAGATTAGTTTAATTTATAATAACAGATGGTTTAATCAGAAGTGGATGGGAATCTCAAGGACATTTGTATGTATGGCACGTAATGCCTAGACGCTGCATCATACAAAACTGTACTGACGTTTGTTGTGTCTACTTCTTTTCCCAAACCTCTTTGCAGTGTTTGGCGACGGCCAAGCCTAGCGGGTGTTCACTGCTGGCCTCAGCGGTGCCCACCACAGCCAGAACCTTCCGAAGAGGAAGCCTTGCTCGGTCCCACAGGACCAGTACTCGGGTCACCTGCGGCACACCATTAGTGATGGTGCCCGTCTTATCAAACATAACAGCCCCAACCTGCAGGAACGGCAGGAAAGAGAGTCAAATTACAACAGACTATCCAGTAAATCCTAAAAGAATCGGAACATTTTTGAGCATTTCTGAGCTGTATTTATGACCGCAGCCTATCACTCTGTATAGGAATACAGATAATACAGTTTTGGGCAATATTAATATATTTATATACTGTATGTATATATCCTGTATATTTATATATATATATAGAGAGAGAGAGAGAGAGAGAGAGAGAGAGAGAGATTTTCTCACACAAACACAATACTATAAATGATCAGTTTAGACATAATACATAATGCTATATTTTTATATAAATAACATTTCTGTTACTTTGTTGACTGAAATAGTTTGTAGTTTAGTAGGAAGTAGGATTTTTTATGTTTCAGTTTCTTGAAAGAAGAACAAAAGTCTTCTATGCTCATCAAGGCTACGATATGATCAAAACAGTAAAAACAAAAACAAAACTATATTGTGAAATTTATAGAAATTTAAAAGAGAACTACTTTTTTTTAATGTAATATATTTTAACAAGTAATTTATTTATGTAATGACAAAGCTTTACAGCATCATTACTTCAGTCTGCATTGCCAAATGATCCTTTAGAAATCATTATAGAATGCCAATATCAAAGAAAAAGGTTTTCTTACTATCCACTTTAAAAGCTACTCAATTTGTGGAAAACAGAATATTCAAAAGAACAGCATTTATTTGGAAATATATATTTTTTAATAACAATGTAAAAATGTTTACTGTAATTTTTATCAATGTAATGCATCCTTGTTGAATAAAAGTGTTTTTCTTTTACTTTGGCAGGTAGTGTATATACAGTAGATAAACAATAAATAAATACGCAGGAAAATTCCTACAGATACCACTGCAACTGGGATGTCAGCCTAATAAATACAGACTTAAAAGAAAGAGCATTGCCTTGTGGGCCATCTCCAGAGGTTCTCCTCCCTTTATGAGAATGCCATTCTGAGCGCCCACCCCTGTGCCCACCATAACAGCGGTAGGGGTCGCCAGACCCAGAGAGCAGGGGCACGCAATGGACAGAACCGTGATGGAGGCCTGGAAGGCAAAGCGAACGATCACCTCTGTCCGGGGAATGTTTTGGTTGAAACCCTGTGAAGATCAACCTCAGGTTAGAGTTGTTTCTTGTTTTTTTCCTCACACACAGATCTGTTTGTGATGAATACTGCGTTTACACACAGTTCATGAATTACTGTAACTCACGGGGAAATACTTTGCCACGACATCAAAGTCCAGAAAGCCAATGATAAGCCATGCGATCACTGTCAGCACGGAGATCACCACTATGAAGGGAACAAAATAGCCACTCAGTTTGTCAGCTAACTGTTGAATCGGTGCCTACCAAGAGAAAGGGACAGCAACATCACAATTATAACATGATTTTTAATCAAAAACTAAAGGGGAAATATGAATATGAACAAAATTAGTGTTGTCAAAGTCCACATGTGGCCAGATGTTATTGATTATGTGTTTCATTTTTTTCTATCCTCACAAATTTCCAAAAATAATAATTAGACATAAGCCTATAGCTATGCATATTGTTTAAGCTATGTGAACGGGCACCCATAACAAATAATTATAGCATACATGCATGACCAAAAAATATATACTATAATTATTTTTTCATAAATGAAATTTAAACTACAATGTGACATTTATTTCTTAAGGCAAAACGAACAAAGACTCTATTGCTAATGGAAATACTTCATTTTAAAGAAACGGTTTTCTAAAAAATGACCATTTGCTGAGAAAATTAGGGTTCAAATAGCTGATAAAAACATCACTATTCACATCACTATCAATATTCCACAAGTCTTCCTCACGGCTCCTGTCCATTATTTCATGTCGGCATGTTTGTTTGTATGGACTCGTATTTTGGTACATATAAAGTTACTTAACAATGGATTCATTACATACACATAGATTTTCACTTCACAAGATGGAATGAAAAATGGAATTGAGGTGTGTTGATTGCTTTTGTGGATTATTGTGAGGTTTTATCAGCTGTTTGGACTCTCAATCTGATGGCACCCATTCACTGCAGAAGACCTGTTGGTGAGCAAATGATGTAATGCTAAATTTCTCCAACTCTAATCCAATGAATAATCAACCTCATCTCCATCTTGGATGGCCTGAAGGTGAGAACCAACTATCACTAAGTTACAGTACAAATATTTATGTCCTAATTCTTTAAGGGATAGTCCACCCATGAATGCATTCTAGGTGTATATGACTTTCTTCTTTCAGACGAATAATTTTGCAGTTATATAAAAAATGTACTGGCTCTTCCAAGCTAAGGATATTTTTGGGGCCTGGCGAAGTTTTGTCATGTCCTGACATTTGTGCTTTTATCAGTTACTTACTGTATAAACATCTAATGGCTAAAGTCTAATCTCACTGTAATCAGCACAAACTGGGCTATAATAATATGTGAGCAGCATGTATGTACATGATTGTGTTTTTAAGGGAAAAAATGTTATGCATGGTTAGTGAAAACATAAAAATGTTAAATCACTTGAATAAGGCCATAAAACACATACAGTACATTGGTTCCCAGGACTTTTGAGAACTGCTTGTAGCCTAGAATTTTTCTTTCTAAATTATGTTAAAATCATCTTGTTTACTCACTCACAGAAAACAATAAAACAAATGATTTAAATTTTAATTTTGAAATTTTCTAAGACACTTTTTGTTTGTAAAATTCATATGTGAGTAGGCATCAA
The DNA here is from genome assembly GCF_023724105.1 of Carassius gibelio. Classification (NCBI taxonomy): domain Eukaryota; kingdom Metazoa; phylum Chordata; class Actinopteri; order Cypriniformes; family Cyprinidae; genus Carassius; species Carassius gibelio. The sequence continues at coordinate 6,935,413 of NC_068376.1, read as the reverse complement.
CTATCATGGATATCATTGTGATTTACACCTGAGAAGACAAACGCCTGCATAATGAGCTGCATAATGAGCCTTTCAGTCAGCTGTGTGTCACTGAGAGGGAGGAGTTACAAGAAAGAATGTAAGGACAAAATAAATCTATATCATTTTATGTTTGTAGTTTATTTAGAATAGATTTAATTATCCCACAACATAATTGAATATTTTATTATTAATCTTAATATTGAAAAGAGCTGAGAATATTTTTTCACTTTTTTGGTGGGAAAAAATTGAAAGAACAGCATTGTTTGTTACATTTGTTACATTTACATTTATTTGTTACATTTATATTATTTACATCAAGCTTTTGAATGGTATAGTACTGTATATTGTTATTGAAAGTTCATAATGTTTCACCTGATTATACATTTAGTCAGGAATTATAGTTTGGAAAAAGTCTAACCAGTAATATGTTTACACGTTATGTGAAAACTAGTACAAGTACATACATAAATAAAAAGAGACTTACTCGTGTTTATGATCTCTGCTGAATAAAGCACTTCATTCTTTTTTTCTGAGGAAATCCAAATCTCTAATCCTGAGCTAATCCACATCACATCTTTTTGGGGTGAATTATGTCTTATTCCTCTCATCGCGAAGCAAAGAGTAAAAATAAAAAAAAACCTTAAAGAACAGTCTCGCTGCTTTGTCTTATGTTGTATGGGCGTAGATATATCTCTCATGTCTCTTCATTGAGTATTCACCGTGTTAAAGTTCATTTTAAAGACGCATTTCTAAATGAAGATCACTGCAGACCAAGGCTGCAGACAACACACCTTGTTTGTTATATTTATTTTATAAATGCACAAAGGTTTTGTTGTTATTATGTCTGTATACAAAAAAAAGCCTTTGCAGATTTGATTGATGTATTGCGCTTATCTGTACGATCAAAACTGAAAGTGTAATTTAAGTTCTTTTCAGGATTATCAGGAGAAAATGACTCATAACGCAGGTACACGTTAATCGACTCGAAAGGGTTAACGTCAAATTCTCATCTACTGTAAAGTAGAGAGGGAGTTCATGAGAAGCAGTGTTTACTGTGAATTGAGGCATTCTGAAAAATGCTATTATAAGCTGCATGTGTGTAAATGAACACAGTACAGCTCTTCACTCTGAAGCCCTCAGCACAACTGACTATATGCTTCTTTAATTAAATCTTAGCCTTTGATTTGACAATCACATTTTGAAAAGAAGACCCTTTTTTATGTTACATTCAATATAATTGATTAGCTTTTAATCAACCCACGAACCCCCTGCAGTTCCCTCACTAACCCCCATTTGGGAGACCCTGCTCTAAATGGTTTGTTTGTTCATATGTGTGTGTTTTATGTTTGTGCACGAGTTACCTTTGATGTCTGGGCCTCTTCCACTAGTTTGACTATCTGGCTGAGCGTGGTCTCTGCCCCTACATGTGTGGCTTCCACTAGAAGAGCTCCATGAGCATTAATAGAGCCTGCAATCACACAACTGCCTGGTTTCTTAATGACCGGCATTGGCTCCCCTGGAATGACAAATAGACTTTCAGTTTCAGGATTTCAGATTCGTATCGATCAGGCAGCTTTGGACCTTTGGGCCAGTATAATGCAAGTGTAACTAATGAACATGATAGATCACTAGGAAAAAGCAGAACAACAAAAAGAGAAGGTGAAGCCAGAAACCAAAAAATCATACTTTGAAATGGAGCAGACACAGTAATCACTCTATATGAAAAATAAACTTTTCAACAAAAGTGATTGTGTAATTTTTACTCCTTTCTGCTATTCCAGCTTAATATGCGCACTGCACCTTTAAATGAAAACCAACATGATGCTCTCCTTTTCAAAGCAAATCACTGGGAAAACCCACAAAGCATGTACTATGACACTGTTTACAAATGTAGGCAAATATATCATCCTAAACCACACAAACCCCCACTGACTGAGTCTTACCAGTGATAAGGGACTCATCTGCCATAGTCGTGCCTTCAATGACCTTCCCGTCAACAGGGAACTTTCCCCCTGGTGCCACCTTTACTACGTCGCCTCTCTGCACCAGCTCCACAGAAACCTGCTCTTCTCTGACACATGACAGCAAATTGACAGTTTAGTCTTTAGATAAGTTTCATCCAACACAACACACACATCAATCAACACCATTCAGTATTCTGAGGTTCTACTAGATCTAATGAAAGTCATTTATGCCAAGGGTGCTCAATCCTGCTCTTTTGAGAGTCAAACTCTATTCCAGAGGTCAACTACTGAAGTAGGCATCCATACGTACTGCTATATTCAAATGAACCATCAACAGCGGTGCTGTTGCAATAAATCAGTTTATTCCATTTTTTATTTTTTTGCCTTTGCCCTATTAATAATTATTTGTAAATTATGAAGTAATTTTAGTGTAGTATTTGATTATTATTGTATATATATATATATATATATTTTTTTTTTTTTTATTGCAAAGACACATTTAATTGATTTAAAGTGACAGTAAAAAGCATTGATAAATAATTCAAATTAATGTTTCTCTAGCCCAACATCATCATATTAGCATGAGGTATTGTAATTGCATTATTTTTATTTTATTTTATTTTTTTAATTTTTGTACTATTTCTAGCCAGGGTGAAAAGAGACTTCTTTCAAAAATATTTTTAAAGGTTAACTTTGTGTTATACTAGTGTAAATAATCAATTTTGCTTGAATTCATTTATTTTATAAATGTAAATGTTTATATTACAAATAAAATACATTTTGAATCTGTTTTAAAATGCTTAATATTGTTTGATAATAATTAAAGGTGCAATGTCCCTAATGCCTGGCATATGACATTGAAATAAGTGTCCTGGGAAATCATAACTGTCTCTGTGACAGCCATCTGTTAAATAAAAAAAAGGAGTAGTAGAAGCAGTACTTATTTTTGTCAGAAATGCTCTCTGCCTGTCAGTCATTGTGTGTGCTCGGGTTTGCTTCCATGTTCTTGGAGGATATGGTTTTGGAGAGAGAAACTTATCTCAGGAGGAGTCAATGTGTTCATTCTGATACAGTAACACTACATTTGATACATATAAATAAGAAGGGTAATATCAAAATATTGTATCATGAAGTTAGAAATGGAACATCATGTCAAAAAGTGTCTAATATTAGTTCACTCATGAGCTTGAGCATCCCTGAAAAATATTCAAACTGCTAGTTTCTAGCTAACAGCTCACATAATGACTTCTGTATAGAGTGAAGAGAACCTGATGATGGTGTTGTTTCTGCCCAGGGACACTATAGTGGCATCTGTGGCCTGAAGTGACATGAGCTTAGCCAGAGCTTCAGATGTTTTACTCTGCAAGGACAAAAAAAATCATTTATTAATCAAGTTTTACTCATCCAGGCAAGACCAATGCTCAAATGGCAAGCGCACAGACACAGTCCAGTCTTATGACCACATAATTTTGCTTACAAAGACTGCTGCATCATTATTTGAATTCACTGATTTTTGCTGTTTTAACAGAATTTTAGTTTGTTTTCCTGTTCCTGTGTTTCCTCTTTGACCTAGTTCCCCATGCTCCCTTTATTAGTTCATTTTGTTCACCTGTGTTGATTTAACTAGTGCGGCGATACATGGCCTTATCAGCTTGCTATGAATAAGACTATATGAGAAATTTCAAGATAAATGGATGTTAAATATGGATATGGTTCATTCTTAAGGTAACATCTAAATTAACTGGCTTTATTCTAATCACTTTATTTAATATGACTGATGCAAAATATGTTACAATTACCAATCTATAACAGATTACATATATAATATAACAGTTTAGGTAATCTAACTGCTGGTTAATATCTCAAAATACACATTTACTATTATAATATATAGGCTCATACAGCATGATGTTTCCTAATTTTATGTAAACTAATAAAAAAAAACCATCAAACATTACCCAAGCTGACCCTCAAGTTATTATAACACATGGTCAGAAACAGCATTTTGTCACTGTCTGGATAAGCTAATAATAGAGAGAGAGACAGATGCCCCCTGAGCCATAAGTCCTGTATATTTGAGAGTTTTTGATGTTTCTTTACCTTAGCAACATGCTCCAACCAGCGTCCTAGAGCAATGAACACAAAAAGCATTGGAGGAGTGTCAAAAAATGTCAGGGGACTCTGTTTGGCTCCTTCAATCATGGCTACGATCAGCACTATGAATGAATACACGTATGCAATGGTGGTCGCCATGATGATGAGCACATCCATGTTGGCTACACCATGTCTTAGTGAACGGAACGCCTGTATGTAGAAGTAACGGCCACCTAGAAACTGAATGGGAATAAAGGAGAATCAGAGAAAGAGAGAATTACTATATTATTGGTTTTTTGTTGGTTTTCAATCAAACCATAATGCATGATCTCAATGTGACACACTAATATAAGTAAATATTGAAATCAGTAATGGCTATTAAACCTGATTAATTGCAGATTCATTCTGGAATTAAACTAATGAGTCATTAAATCATTTACTCAACCAATATGCTTCAAAACTTTGGATGGAATAATTTTTATTGGCAAAGGGGCAAAAAAAAGAAACTGGCAATATTGTGTTTATTGTTTATTTAACTGCTGTATCAAAGCACATTAATAATTTTATTTAAAATAAATGCTGTTCTTTTGAACTTTCTATTCATCAAAGAATCCTGAAAAACACAACTGTTTTTAGCATTGATAATAATGAGAAATGTTTCTTGAGCACCAAATAATCATGTCAGAATGACTTCTGAGGGATCATGTAACACTGAAGACTGGAGTAATGATGCTGAAAATTCAGCTTTGCCATCACAGGAATACATTACATACAATTCTTATATATTTATATTCTTCTTAATCATTATTTTAACTTAACTACTTAAAGTGACACTACACTAAATCCTTCTTCAGAGTAACAAAAACTACCAGAATAAAAAACATGAAAAAATAAATACTGGAATACTAAATGTGCGCTTTTGTCTAGAAGAAAAACTGTTGAAAATTTAGCATGAGATCCTTCTATGATCACATAAAAATAGTCAACTATTAAAGCAGCACTATGTAACTTTTGGAGCATTAGCGGTTAATAAACAGAACTGCACGCATCCCGCAGAAGAATATTTTAACCAGAGTTTATGTCTATGGCAATACACGCAGGTAAGTGTTACTCCACAGCGGTGACGACCCGACCAGGCTACAATAGTCTAAATATAAGCACTTATTATAAGTGTACAGTAGTGATTCGAGATAAGACAAAATGCGGTTTGGAAGATGAATTCATTGTGTACTCGCTCATTATAAACATTTTGCCAGTTTTGAACACAGAACAAGTGCTGTGTACTTACATAGTGCTGCTTTAATGAATGGGACCGTTTGTTCTTATAACCTGCAGTGGAAATACCTGAACAGGTGTGCAGAGCAAGAAGAAGGCCAAGTTAATTATGGAGAGACCAGGTAGGATGTTCTGGTCCACAGGCATGGAACCACCATGCTCCTTGTGTTGACTGTCCATTACCATCATGTAGATCATCAGACCCATCACTGGGATCCCAAACACCAGGCTAAACAGAAACGAATGCTTCCATCTAGAGCAGTCAAGATAGATAGATAGATAGATAGATAGATAGATAGATAGATAGATAGATAGATAGATAGATAGATAGATAGATAGATAGATAGATAGATAGATAGATAGATAGATAGATAGATAGATAGATAGATAGATAGCAATGCATAAACTTACACTCGCTCTGATACACACAGAAGTAAGTGAGCTTAAATTTGAAAAAAAGATACTTGCTGCTGAATTTCCTCTTGGTGGTCCAGTGTGTTGTTCAATCCCTCATTTTTTATTAAAGACACACCAAAACCCAAACCCTAGAGAATAGAGATACAATAAATAGACAAATGAAATGAGAGATTAGGAATAATAACAATACAACAATGAAATAACATTAACCTAATCCTTCGAAATAATCTAAATTTAATTGTACCTCAATAATTCGGACGATATCTCTAGAGCCTACCAAATCCGAGTTGAATTTCACATGAGCTTTGTTTGTCGCCAATGCAACAGAGGCTTCCAGTATTCCTTTTGTCCTCAGAAGTTTGCTTTCGATGTTATGGACACAGGAAGCACATGTCATACCTGTGACCTGATAAAATATAGGCGCCAAGACTGAAATCCATAAGACGATACAAACTCAGAACTTATAAATTGCTCACATCAAACCATTCTTTTATTGAATTCTACATTAGACCTTTTTAAGGATTTCCATCTCATCTCTCTTGCCGTTGTTTTTTTTTTTTTACGATATATAAAAATGTATTGCATTATGTAAAGATCATGTACCGTATTTTCCGCACTATAAGGCGCACCAGATTATAAGGTGCACCTTCAATGAATGGCCTATTTTAGAACAGTTTTCATGTAGGGCGCACCGGATTATAAAGCGTGTAGAATATTAGATACTGCAGTCAAGCGTTTTACTGGGTTTGCGTTATGCATCCACTAGATTTAGCTGTGCTAAAGAGAATGTCAACATTTCGACAGAGCGCCTTGATCCATATATAAAGCGCTCCGGATTGTAAGGCGCACTGTCGTTTTTTGAGAGGCTTTTAAGTGCGCCTTATAGTGCGGAAAATACGGTATCCCCTAAAAACAAGCACTTTTCAGTCCAAGCAGTGAATATTTTTACTTAAATAACATATAAATAACATATTGTTTAACACAGTTACTGGGGAAAGAGAATCAGTCATGAGTTGGCAGATATAAAGGGGAGAAAAAAAACGTAGACTTCCATAGACGTACCCTTTAGTTTAAATTTGTCTAATTATATTGTTATGAATATTGTTAACATGATGATGATATTATTATTTATTGTCTAAATGTATGTTATCACAACTTCATTACTGCCACAATAAAAAACAAAACAAAAAAACAATCAAATTCATTTCAATTTTTTTTGGGGGGGGGGTTTCTTCTGTAATAAATTTCAAAATAATGTAATATTTTTAAAATAATATTAAAAGTAATATTTAAAAATAAATACAATATAATAAATTATTACTAATTTGTTGGTACATTTTTGAGAAAACATTAATATTAATTACAAAACAATGACCAATATCAGTCATGAAAATATCACCTAATAAAATGGCTAGAACATACAGTATGATTTTTTTGGTTGTAGTTAGAGAATCACCCACAAATGCACCCACACTCACAGAAAGCTCCAAGACCCCGTCCTGGACTGTAGTTTCTTCCATCACTGAGGCACCAAACCCTAAACGAGAGATGAGCTGGACGATCTGTGGTGGGTCTAGAAGTCCTGGATCATACTTCACCTCTGCCTTCCCAGCCATCAGAGCGACTAATACTGATTTAATACCTAGAAAAACATCAACACACAAACAAATCTGACCCTCGATCTACTTCTATATATATGACATTTGATTAAAATAGCAACTTAAATATAGTTTTAAAAAGTACTTAATCCTGAATGCCATTTTTACCTTTGTGTTTCAACAGATTTTTCTCAATGTTGGTCACACAAGATGCACAGGTCATCCCTGTCACATGAACAAAACATTTGCATATCTCTCTGTCCTCTGAACCAGAGGGCTTGTCATTGGTGATTTCACTTGCTGAAGATTTGGATGTGTGGCTTGGTTTCAGAGCCCTTGACATCTGACTACTTGATGAAACTTCATAAATTCCAGAATCTTTGAAAGGGAGAAAAAAAAGTGTAAAAGAGAAACAATTATGAAAGACTTGCAATGCTTATATTATTATTTTTAATACTGTACATATTTATAGCTTGTTATAATAATTGTGATATTTCTACAGTCTATATATTTTGGCTTCACGTTTAGTTAGGATCACAGTTAAAAAGTTCTGAACATTTCGAATATGAGTGAGAGAACAGTCTGCCTAAAGCCTCTTTAATCCGATTAACTCTCCCTCTTTGCCTTTTAAAGTTTGCCATGTCTGGGTTTTGAGTCATTCAAGAGCACTTCATGTTATTCTAGAATGGCAACCAGTGTGGTAACCAAGGAAACCATTGTTCTGGATAGGTTTTGCTGGCAGAGTTGAAGCCACTGTATAGAAAAGATTAAGATTTTGCCATTTTGTGATATCTACTTGGTTTTACAGTCACTAAATATTAGATGCCTAGTTTTAAAGTAGGGCATCTCTAAACATTTAGTATACATATATGGCAATGTTTCAAAAAATGCTTAAATTAGCAAGATGCTATTTAGTAAACAGCAAGCTTTGTGAGTTCACTTAACAGGTATATATATATATATAGAGAGAGAGTATCGATTTCCAGTCCCTGTAAGATAGATGATCTTCACTGTGTAAGATGTGTATTCTGATATGTATTCACAACCTTGATGCAGCCACGCTTCAAATCCCATGTCCTCAATTGCCGCCCGCAGTTCTTCTGGACAAGTCCCACTGGAGTCAAATGTTACAATTCCCTTCTTTTCCTGTAAGTAAACGTTTATGGCATAAACTCCGGCTCTTTGGGACACCATTCCCTCTATGGCTTGAACACAAGAGCTGCATGTCATTCCTTCTATTCTGAAGGTCACAGTCTGGGGTGGAATACTGGCAGAATTCAATCTAGAATTCCAACCAGGAATGGAAACCCTAAAATTCCCTGGTGGAATCTCCTCTAAGAGCCCTTTAACTGTCTCCAGGGTTAGCAGCAATGGGTCGAATCTAAGGTCCACAGTTTCTTTTTCCAATGAAACGAATACAGAGTTGACACCTATTACCCCCGACAAGGTCTCTGTTATGTCCTTCACACATGACCCGCAATGCATCCCTTCTACACCTAGGGTTACATCAGACCAATCAGTCACCGACGGCTGCAGTTGACTTGGCAAGGCTGGAAGTGAAGCATCAAACCCCATATCCTCAATATGTTTTCTTAAAATTTCTGGTGTTACTGTTGCAGGGTTAAACCTCAAAGAGGCTTCTTTATCGCTCAAACACACCTTGACACCAACAACACCTTCAAGACTTCCAATCCGCTCTTCAATAGATCTGACACATGATTGACAGGTCATTCCCTGCACCCGAATCTTCACCTCGCTCTCCTTGACCACTAGTTTGTGGCCCTCTGGCTCATAGGCAAGATTATCAAAAGCATGTTTTTCAGACGTCCAGCTTTCCTGTGCACTTCCGTTTTCCTAATCAAATAGGGGGAAAAAAAATGCATAAACATATTGCTTACATGTTGTGAAACTTAATGTAGTTCAACTTTGTATTATTGACGCTATCCTGCAAGGCACTGTAAACATTCAGGAACATATGCACTCAACTGAACCCAATAAATTTGCTTTGAATCTGAGGCACTACAAAGCACTCGCTAATCACACACAGAAGTATTAGCACAAATTTTCCCATTATACAGCATCACAAATCAGATTAGTAAAGGTGGTCCGACTGAACAATCACATGACTTGGAATTTACTATTTTACTTAGTGTTGATCACATTGGATCCAAAGTGCCATTTTTATTTGTGCTTAACTTTACATTAGTGTTTAGACACTTATTTACTCCTATGCATTAGGCTTTGATTAAAAGAGCTAAAGTTTCTCTGTGGCCAGAATATCAAAGACTGAAACAACATTTTAAAGGGACAATGATTGTTGTCATTCATTATACTTGACAACTGTAATTATATAAATGTCATTGAATTTGACATTTAACCTTCTAACTGAAGGTATATATATATATATATATATATATATATATATATATATATATATATATATATATATATATATATATATATATATATATATATATATATAGACTTTTTATCTCTGCTGTTGAAACAAAATGTTCCCAAATTATCCATACTAAATATATTATCCCTGTAAGCTGCACTTTAAGCTCTGATAAGAAAATGTTGATATTCTGTTTATTATGAGCAAAACTTATCGTAGCTTGTCATTGGAAAAACATAGAAAGTCCTCAATTTAAACAATTGTCTCATTGCTTGGCTTTGGAAAAACTTGCATATATTGTTAAGGGAAAGCCTGAAAAGTTTTTCAAAATATGGAATCCCTTTATGGGTGATTCTCTAATATGGTACTTTTCTGTCCTTGACAGATATTTAAAAAACTAAAAAATATTTCCACTTTTTTTCCCCCACACTTACTACATGTATAGGGGAACCTATAATGATTATAATAATTGTTCAATTATGTTGTTTTATATAAAAATTTAAAACAGATATATAAATTTATATATATAAATTTAAACAGAAAATATGTATTATAACCCAAATTCATTCAAATCTGATATTTTTTGTATATTTCTTTTCAATTTGACATATTTTAAACATGTTGAACACTTGTCCCTTGGGTTCAATGTCATTTCCACACCTTACCTTAAAAAGTGTTGATTATTTAGCAGTTAAGGGTAAAGTATATGTATATGAGTTGAAAAATATCAGATTTAAAAATGTCAGAAATATAAATGAGGTTTCAGTGGCTTAGTGTTAAGTGGTTTTTGGTGTTAACTTTGTAAATTCTTAACAGTTGCATTTCAGAGAAATAAATCAATTCAAAATTTGGAAAGATACAAGTGTGATATGTTACCCAATATATTAATAAATATTTCAAAATTTTCGGTTGAAAACACATTTTTTTGTTCGGTTGAAATGACAATTTATTTTGCGATGTCTGGAAAAAAGGTAAAAAAAAAAAAAAAAAAAAAAAAAAATTATATATATATATATATATATATATAGCAACTTCAGGGCAGGTATCTAGGCATACTGGGGAAACAAATTATGGCAGTAATATTTTAATAATAAATTTTTCATTTTCTGAAAAATGTCCAGGTCCAAAAAGTACCATATATTGGAGAATCACCCTAATAGGATTTTTTAAAGAAGCTGATCCAAAACCTATTTTCTGTGTAACTTTGCTTAACATGCATCACCTCATGATATTAATGTACCATTATTTTAACATGTATATGTATTGTATGTATATGTACATATATGTATGTCCATTTTCTTTTTCATTTTAAATTTTTCTAAAAATCAACAAAAACACGGTTGAAAAAGAAAGAAAAGAATTGTCACTTTGAGCACAAGTGCATAACACGTCTGCGTCTGTTTTGAATACCTGAACTTCAGGACAACTGACTTCATACAACCACAAAACTATTGTGAGAACAAGTAGTAATGGCCCAAAAGAAGTTACTTCTGAGAAAAGTTCCAGCACTTTGATAATTTTATCTAATGAAATAGCAATACGCCGAGTATCTGTAGAAAAGCAACACAAGATTTTTTTTATTTTTATTTTATTTTATGAAACTTCTGAAATCTTATGGTGAACTTTTTTTTTAATGAAACGTTAGGCTACATTCTTTTCAAATTGGTAGGAATGAAACAAACCTTATATTCCTTGAGTCCATCTTTACTATTTTGTGAGCAAGGACAAACGCATGGGTCCGGCCCGCAGCGGCACAGAGGTTTGCAGTCTTCCATGCAGAGCTGCTCCCCGCTGACTGGCCCATTGTCAGACGACTTTGAGATAAACTTGGCAAGATTACTGAGAGGACCGAGTTTACTCATTGTACCGGTATCCCGTAGACACAAGTCTGCAGTTTAGTTTACCCTTTCTTAACCAACACTCAAAAATCGCTGGTTGGTGTCATACCGCTGCTGTTAAATAAAAGGATTGTCCCGTGGCGTGACAGTCCTCGCGCATTTAAATCGCTGCAGGTTTTGCGCTCCGCGTGTCTTCGCTCATCTGCCGCTGTGGATTTTGCACTCGTCACCGCCGGGGAAACTTTTTTCGCGTCACGTTTTCTGTCAATGATTAAACTAATGATGTTACCGAGCGCAAAACTTAAACAAATAAAGGTTGTAAATCAGTTCCGAGCAAACCATACAGCTAAATGACTCTGTCTTTCCAGCGTTAATTCATCTTTCAGGCTTCTACAGCAAACACTGGAAGAAGAAAAAAAACCGACATGCACTGCTGGGACCTCCCAACGCGCCAAACGAGGACAAACAAAAATCAAGATTTCTGTAAAGGGTGGGATCAGGGTTTACCTTATTATTAAAAATAACATGAAAAGTCAACTTCTTTCTTTCTCATTTCCCAACAAATCCCCTGGAGCACAACCCAGATAGCATAGACCTATGTAGAACGGGGTAATCGTGATGATATTTAATAGCCCTAATAAGTTATAAAATTTTGGAGATGCAACAAGTACAGACATATTTCACAAATGCGTTGTGAGTAAATTAGTTAGTGTGTTATGTTAGTATCATTCCCAACCAATCTATTCCCTACAAAATTATAGAAATAAATTGGAGCTCTTTTGCCAATTTATGAGTGTTCTGGGCCTTAGTCTTAGCTTTTCTGGGCTTATTATCCTTTCGCTATGAATGAGTGATTTATAATTGTCACTTACAACTACAACAGTTGATGCTATTGCATGTAACAAAATAAATAGTAGCTAACACTTTCAAATAAGGTTCGTTGTTTAACATTAGATATCTACTGTAGTTAACATGAAGAATGAAGAATACCTCTACAGCATTAATCTTATTTTAAACATTTACTAATGCATCATTAAAATCGAAAGCTGTGCTTGTTAACATTACTAAATGCACTGTGGATTAACGAGCTAACAGTGAACAGTATTTGAACAAAGATGAATAAATACTGTAATAAATGTATTGATCATTGTTCATTCAAGTTAATACATTCACTAATGGAACCTTATTATAAAGTGTTTGCAAATAAATGTACTAATATGTGAGGGACTCCCATTTGTTACACAAATCTGCATATCCTTTAGAAATAGTGCATACTGTATAAACTGTTTGATAAGTGCTGTGGTGGATTTCGTTCCTATTTAGTTTTCTTTTAAGAAAAAAAAAATAAGATAATGTTGTAGGCCTATAATGTTGAATTAATAGCAACGAGTGCAACAACTTAGGCTACTGAAATACTGAGAATAACAAAGCGCCTACCAGTGGCGAACGGATACAGATGTAGTATTTGTGTTTCCCACTAGGGCGCATGCGTGCAAAGCTTTACACTGAATTAAGAGTTGCACAGCATTAATAAGGTCAATAAAAGTCTGTACGTAATTCATCAAGTTATTCTGCGTAGTACTATGTAAAGTAGACATACCACATGGTAGACTATATGAATATGGTATTCTACAATATTGTAAATTATTGTATATCATATAATCATGGTATTATAATCTTAATACCATGAATATCACATTATAAATTGATACCATGGTGATAATACCACCACTGTACTTTTTGAAAATGTTCCAACAGTGTCTGTTATGTTTAAACAAGAATTTAATACCAACGAACACAAAGAAACCAACATATAAACCAACAGTATCTTCAGTCTTATGATAGATGTTGGTATTTTAAAATCAGTATTTAAAGAGATTCGGTATTTTGACTATTCTTACCTTAGCCATATTGTAAACCAGGAGGATCTTCATACACATTGCCTTCAGAGAAGCACACGTTCACGTTGTTGCTTTGTTTAGATGAACAGCAAATAATCGGACATCTCAGAGATCACAGTCACATGACTGTCATGAACTTTCAATTGTCTTTAATTACCAATGACATCAGCATCCACAGAAAACCTCTTACAAAAAAGCAAATGCAACCAGTGTGCACACATTGGTTTTTAGCATAATGGAAAGGAATATAATTATGCAGTCATTTAAAATTAGTCTGGCCTGACTTAATTAAATGATTTGGTGATATACAGCTCTGAATTTAAGCAGGCAAGTTTGGTGACACAAAGCACTCACCCCGCAGAAGCTACTTGCTATGTCCTAGCAAATCTGTTGAGAACAAAATATTTTGCATTTCTGGCAGGACTAAAAGTCAAATGGTGATAAGACACATAAATGTAACACTCCTCAGTGTCCCTAGTGGGTCTGTTATTGGCCACCCACTTTAATTTGACTACATTTGTTTTTCATTTAGACGGCATGTAATGATTCAGAGTGAATTTTTTGCAAGTTCATTTGAAAATCCCATCCATCTGAACAGATCATAAATCCTAAGGCTGAAATCCAAAAATGCCCCCTACACCCTCCATTCACTATTCCCTTCATTAGGTCATTAATACAGTTCACTTAAAGGAGTAAATGGAAAAGAGTGAGTCAGTTAGGACACTAAATGTGTCAGTTGACACTCAGCGGAAACCATGTTGAAGGAGTGGATGGCAAGAGTGAAGTTATGGCAAGAGTGAAATGTGTAACCTATGTGCTCTTGTGAGATTAAAGAATCCTGTTTTATGCTGTACTTCTACTCTCTAAGATGATGACTTCATAGTGTGTGTGTGTGTGTGTGTGTGTGTGTGTGTGTGTAACGAACCATACTGATAAAATTCTAGCTGGGGTTAGATGGCTTTGGGGTTCTGATAAGTTTTCAGGGAGAAACTCAGACAGTCCAAACATTCAACTGGCGATGTCCAGCTTTTGTAGAGACATATTGCATCTGAACTCTGATCGCTTGTCATCAAAATAGTCATCAGAATATATGCTTCAAGCTTGCATCCATATGTTGAAACTGTCTAAGTTTTTCTAGGTTTTGGAACTAATCAGAATTTTGCTGATCTACGCATTGACACAATTAGTATCTTCTGTCAAGAGTATAATTGTTGGGGATTTTGAGTTGTACACAGTGCAGCCAACTCCATCAAGAGTGTTAAAGCTGACTTCTGCTGATGAAACTGCAAAAATTTTCTTCAGTAAATGTTATTATTAATTGATCGTATGTCTGACTCCTGGTCTTCATTTCAACACCTGTTCCTTAGGTTTTAACTGTACATTCCCATACAATGTAAACTAGATGAGCCTCAGAGACAGATTTCCTGTGAAGACCATCGGCACAAGACCACAGGAACCAGACAAGTCTTCTGCAGACTATATAATGCACTGTTTTGCAGTCTGGAATTAAACCATGCCATGCTGGTTTCGTATGTCCAGAGGAGAACTTGTCCCCCAAGTGATCCTGATTTCTCTTAGGTTTTTTCTCCATTACTGTCAACAATGGAATTCTGGTTTCTTGCCACTGTTGCATTTGGCTTACTTAGTCGGGGACACTTGACTGCACAGACACTACTAGAAAAGGGCTGAACTGGATGATGACCTGAATCATCAATGGACTGACTCTGGCTGGAAAAATGACTCTCTGTTATTGTCCTCTTGCATTATTGACCAATTATTTTCCTGTTTGACACCGTAATGCTGCTTTGACACAAACAGTTTTGTATAAAGCAGGGGTTTTCAAACTGGGGTCCATGACCCAAAACCAGGGGTCCGGAAAATAATTTTGATAATTTGCTATTCCATATTTAGGTCACGTTTTTTCATCTTTTGGAACGTGCTATTGTTTATATAAGGTGATTTATATAGTCTAATGTATTTAATGGTTCTAATTATTTAATCCCTGTCCAGCTGTTTCAGTTTAGTTCCTGCGGTTATTGTCTGTGTTGTGTGTTGTTCTACACCAGTGTTCTCTGGAAAGTCTGTTTTGAAGTATGAATCAATGTTTACATTCATTATTCCTCTATAACCCAAGTACACGGATAAGTAATGTGTAAAAGTAATGTGGGTGAACTTAATTTTATTGAGTATCAAAGTTCTTTTTGACAGTGCAGATGTTACCCATTTTATATGTACTGTTTAATAATAGAGAACAATTTAGGCGGTATTTTCTGGAAAGTTGCATTTTACTATTACTTTCAGAAATAATGTAAATATTGAATAATTTTGTAATACTTTTGTAAGATGCTCTGGGTCTCTGTGAACAGCGTTACTGTCTTCTTGCAGCGTTGGAGAGGAATGAGGAACGTAAACAATTATTCATACTTCAAAACAGATTTTCCTGAGAACACGGGTCAACACATTACACAAGACAATAACAACAAAGGATACAACAGAACTCACATAGTAAATGAAGAAACACACTGCATGAAAGACATTTGTTGGAATTTATTTTTATATTTATTGGAATTGAAGTTAATGCACAATGTCAGTTGCACACTTTTAGACTTACGGAAAATCTAATTAGGGCCCGAGCACCGAGGTGCGAGGACCCTCTTGTATCTGCTTTGTTTTTTATTATTAGGGCCCGAGCACCGAGGTGCGAGGACCCTCTTGTATCTGCTTTGTTTTTTATTAGGGCTCAAGCCCGAAGGGGCGAAGAGCCCTATTGTTCTTCTAAGGATTATTCTTGTTATTATTAGGGCTCAAGCCCGAAGGGGCGAAGAGCCCTATTGTTCTTCTAAGGATTATTCTTCTTCTTATTATTATTTTTTTTATTTTTTATTAAACCTTCCGGGGGTTTTTGGAGGCCTTAACATGCTCAAAAACTCTTGAAAATTGGCACACACATTGGAATCTGCGGCCATCAGGACGCCACAGAGACTGGGACCCGGGCGTGGCACAGGGGCTCTACAGCGCCCCCTGGAACACAGTCAGAAATCTTGAACCATAGCTCACACACACTTTCATGTATTTATATGAAACTCAGTACACTTATAGATCTCATTGAGCCGAACAACTTTCGCACTCTATGTCATAGGCTCCGCCCAACAGGAAGTCAGCTATTTAGGGCTGTTTATAAAAAGCATGCTCTGGAATTTGATATACTTGTCATAGGTCTTTTACTTGTTTGCCACCAAACTCGGTGAACATGA
The DNA here is from genome assembly GCF_023724105.1 of Carassius gibelio. NCBI lineage: Eukaryota > Metazoa > Chordata > Actinopteri > Cypriniformes > Cyprinidae > Carassius > Carassius gibelio. The sequence goes on along the minus strand of NC_068376.1, from coordinate 6,918,653 downwards.
TCTCAAGACATTGGGGATGAAAAATTGCGAGGGGATTTTTGATATCTCGAACGGTTTGCCCGTGGCGAGGCGTTGAAATTATGGCGAGAAATGAGAAACAGGAAATGTCTAATAACATCCACATACATTTCCTGAATTTGATCAAACTTCATTGGTTTGTTCGTTGTATGATACTGATCGTATATATGTGACTATTAAGAGTCAACATTATAGCGCCACCAACTGGCAGCAGGAAGTGTGTCATTTTCCAAATGCTTTGAATTCAGCATCTTATTTTTACTCTATTTACTTAAAACTTCATCAGAATAATGACAAAACACGGCCGATGTAAATCTGTTGTGGGGATATTGATATCTGATATAGTGTTGCCATGGCAACGTGTCAAACTTGAATGTTCTGTTATGGTGAGTTTGAGGCAGACAACAAGCTCAGATTTACATGAAACTCAAAACACATATCAGTATTAGTGATAGCTAGACAATGGCAAAAGCTTTTAAAAGGGCGTGAAGGAGGCACTCTATAGCGCCACCTTTTGTCAAAAGTGGGGGGGTTAGTTTTAGCTACAGACACCAAACTTGGTACATAAATTGTTCTTTTCAAGACGGACAACTTTCTAATTCACAGTCATCAGCTACGACCAACAGGAAGTCGGCTATTTTGATTTGAATATTTAAATTGAGCTCTGATTTAATGCATACTCCTCACAGGAAATGTTCACTATACTCACCAAACTTTGTCTACATGTTGAAAAAACATTGAGGAACTTAAATTGCGAACGGATTTTGGTTAGCTTGAACGGTTTTGTCGTGGTGATTTTTTGAAATGACAGTAAAAAGGGAATCATTAATTGTCTTGTATTTTTAAATTGCAGCTTCCAAACACTTAAAAAAAAAAAAAAACATACAGAGATCAAATCATTCTGAGGACATATGCATAGTTTCATGACTTTACAACACTGTATGACTAAAAGAAAATAAAAAAAACTGTCAGACATCTCAACTCACTCTGTCCCTCTGTTTGAGGAATGTATGTGTGCTGACTGAGTGTGTGTGTGTGTGTGTGTCTGTGAGTGGGGGATGGGCATGAGCTGAGTGGCAGACACAATGAGAGAGAGAAAGAGAGAGAGAGAGAGAGAGACTTAATCATCTCTTTAATCACCAGAAAAAAATGTATTTTAAATTGTTATTTTTTTGTTGCTTTTGCTAACATTGCTGTTTTCATTACAGCTTAAGAAATCTCTTAGGCCTTATCCTTTTCTGACAGTTTCAGGAATTAAAAACAAAATTCTAAAAATACTTATTTGTGCTGCAAATAATAATTTTAATCTCATTTGATACTGACCTATTCCATCCTGTGACATGACATTTATCTTAATTTACATAATCTCATGGATGTAACAGTAAAACTGTTCAGTTCACAGATCAAGACTAAGCTGTAATGCAAGCAGAACTTTAACAAATGCTTATAAGTCATTAAAGGATTTTATAACACTGTAAAATAATGTCTAATTTGTTAACATTAGTAAATGCATTGGTAACACTTTATAATAACTGCACTCATTAGTAAATAGTCAGTTCATGCTTTATAAAGTCTTGTCCCAACTTAAATAGTCATTAATAAGCAGCTTATAAATACAGCTATAAATAGCTTGATCTTGGTTTATAAGCACATTTATTAAAAAGGAGAGTAAAGGGTCAGTTATCTTCCTATGAAAAATAAAAAAATGAAAATAAACAAACAACAACACAGATTGATACAGAACTCAGAAATTTTATTGTGGATTTATGATCAAATCAGCCTGTAAATGAATCATACTCCTCCAAGAAGACAAAAGTAGTTCACACCAAACTTTTTCAACATGATGCCAATATACTGAAGATGTTAAATTGCGAATGGGTTTAGGATACCTTAAATGGTATGGCCATACCGATTTATTAAAGTAACATAAAAAAATACAATAGTTATTTTACTATATCTTTAACATTCTTCATTCCAACTCTTCATAATTTTTTATATACATAGAAGTCATCATTTGAAAGAAGCACAGCAAGTTTCATAGCTTTATCATTTTCAAGAGCCAGCTTAAAATTAAAACTATCATAACATATAAATCAAGCTTGCAATTCTTAGTACCAATAATGGCCACCAGATGGCGCTATATGATTACTTTTAAATAATTATTGTAGAAACAAGTATGATTTAAATCATTTATAGAAATCTTTCAAAGAAAAATAATATGTATTTTAGTGATAAAATGACCCTCACTTAATTAGAATAATATGCTGAAGTATTGTGAAATACTGTATATTAAGAATAATTCTTTATAGGCTTTATGGACAGATAAGTTTGGAGTGACTCTTGAAGGATCAGCACCACATCCTCTTTTACCACTGTTTAAAGAATTTATCTTACAGAACAGGTGCGAATTAATTTTGGATAGCTTGAATGGTTTTGTCATGGTGATTTTTTGAAATAATAGTAAAAAAGGAACCAGTAAATGTCTTTTATTTTTTTAAGTGCAAGTTCTAAACAATTCAACAAAATGTACACATAGAAGACAAGTCATGCTGACGAAATATGCATAGTTTCATGACTATACAACACTATATGGATGATAGAAAATTAAAAAACTACCATACATCTGATGTCACTCTGTCCCTCTGGGTAATGTGTATGTGTGTGTGTGTGTATGTGTGTTAAGTGTGTGTGTGTTAAGTGTGTGTGCTGAGTTTGTGTGAATGTGTGGGAGAGGGGATGGGCTTGGTGTCAGAGAGAGAGAGAGAGAGAGAGAGAGAGAGGGAGACTTAATCATCTCTTTAATCACCAGCAGAAAAAAAAGCAATTTTGTGTTGTTGTTGTTTTTTCATCATTACAGCTTAAAAAATATCTTAGGCCTCAACATCAACTGTTGCTAGCCTACTCCCAAAATTAATAGTCATTAGTAAGCATTTTATAAATACAGCTATAATTAAATTGTTCATGGTTTATATGCACATTTATTTTGAGGAGATTAAAGGCTGTAATCTTCCTAAAACAATTTTTAAAAAAAATAAAAATAAAAAAATAAACAAACACAGAACTCAGAAACATTTATTTCAAGATGCAATAAAAGAAAACTGTACACTATATATATATATATATATATATATATATATATATATATATATATATATATATATATATATATACAATTGCATAAGTTTATATTTAATTTTTTTTATCAAGTGTACAGCTAATAATAATAATAATAATAATAATGCATTTTATTTAAGGCGCCTTTCAAACCACTCAAGGTCACCGTACAACAAGTAACAACAGTAACAATATTAAAACAAAAAATAACAGCAAATAACAATGTCAGTAAAAAAAACACAATAATATTAGAATAGCACAACATATTGTGGAATACTATATTAAGACTTTATATATAGGCTTTATGAACAGGTTTTGAGAGATTCTTGAAGTACTAGCATCACCTCCTCTTGTATGATGGTTTGAGGAATATATTTTCCAGATAGTACCGCCGCTCCCTATATGCAGAATACGCAGTCTTCGTAGGGCACCAACTCCCAGAGGGGGCACCATCCCAGTAGCTCAAAAAAAATAAAACATGCGCCATTCTCCCATCCACGCTCGCGACCGCTCTGACATTTGCGGATGAATGTTCGTAATTGATGGATGGACATCTATGCCCGGGTAAAAGACATCAGCAATCCGGCACAGAGAAAAGAAAAATAAAGTAAAAAAACAAAACAAAAACAGGCATAACCGGATTAACCCTTTAACTGCCATATCCCTTAAAATTTGATTGCCAGAGGGTTACTGTAAATGCTCATGCCCGCTGGGCACAGTTTTCCCGATGCCACCGGGGTGGTGTTGCACTGACGGCTTGAGCCCGCCATCGCTGCTTGCAGCTATATTTATTATTATTTTTATTTTTTATTAAACCTTCCGGGGTGTTTTGGGGGCCTTAACATGCTCAAAAACTCTTGAAAATTGGCACACACATTGGAATCTGCGGCCATCAGGACGCCGCAGAGGCTGAGACCCGGGTGTGGCACAGGGGCTCTACAGCGCCCCCTGGAAGACAGTCAGAATTATTGAACCATAGCTCACACACACTTGCATGTATTTATATCAAACTCGGTACACTTATAGATCTCATTGAGCCGAACAACTTTCACACTTTATGTCATAGGCTCCGCCCAACAGGAAGTCAGCTATTCAGGGCTGTTTAAAAAAAGCATGCTCTGGAATTTGAAATACTCCTCTGAGGTTTTCAACCCGTTCGCCACGAAACTCGGTGAACATGATCTCAAGACATTGAGGATGAAAAATTGCGAGGGGATTTTTGATATCTCGAACGGTTTGCCCGTGGCGAGGCATGGAACTTATGGCGAGAAATGAGAAACAGGAAATGTCTAATAACATCCACATACATTTCCTGAATTTGATCAAACTTCATGGGTTTGTTCGTTGTATGATACCGATTGTATATATGTGGCTATTAAGAGTCAACGTTATAGCGCCACCAACTGGCAGCAGGAAGTGTGTCATTTTCCAAATGCTTTGAATTCAGCATCTTATTTTTACTCGATTTACTTAAAACTTCATCAGAATAATGACAAAACACGGCCGATGTAAATCTGTTGTGGGGATATTGATATCTGATATAGTGTTGCCATGGCAACGTGTCAAACTTGAATGTTCTGTTATGGTGAGTTTGAGGCATACAACAAGCTCAGATTTACATGAAACTCAAAACACATATCAGTATTAGTGATAGCTAGATAATGGCAAAAGCTTTTAAAAGGGCGTGAAGGAGGCACTCTATAGCGCCACCTTTTGTCAAAAGTGGGGGGGTTAGTTTTAGCTACAGACACCAAACTTGGTACATAAATTGTTCTTTTCAAGACGGACAACTTTCTAATTCACAGTCATCAGCTACGATCAACAGGAAGTCGGCTATTTTGATTTGAATGTGTATTTTTGAGATTTTACAGTTGTGAATTAATGAATACTCCTCACAGGGGAAGTACACTATACACACCAAACGTTGTCTACATGAAAAAAAAACATCGAGGAACTTAAATTGCGAACAGATTTTGGTTAGCTTGAACGGTTTTGTCGTGGTGATTTTTTGAAATGACAGTAAAAAGTGAAACATTAATCGTCTTGTATTTTTAAATTGCAGCTTCCAAACCTTTAAAAAACATTTTTAATTTAGAAAACCAGTGATTCTGAGGAAATATGCATAGTTTCATGACTTTACAGCACTGTATGATTAAAAGAAAATTAGAAAACTGTCAGACATCTGATCTCACTCTGTCACTCTGTGTGCTGACTCTGTGTGTGTGTGTGAGTGTGAGTGGGGGAGGGGTGTGAGCTGAGTGGCAGACAGACAGAGAGAGAGAGAGAGAGAGAGAGAGAGAGAGAGAGAGACTTAAACATCTCTTTAATCACCAGAAAAAAAACTGTATTTTAAATAGTTATTTTTTTGTTGTTGTTGCTAATTGTGCTGTTATCATTACATCTTAAGAAATATCTTAGGCCTTATCCTTTTCTGACAGTTTCAGGGATTAAAAAAAATCCTAAAAAACCTTATTTGTGCTGCAAATAATAATTTCAAACTCATTTGATACTGACCTCTGTCACCCTGTGACATGACATTTATTTGAATTTACATAATCTCAAGGATGTAACAGTAAAACTGTTCAGCTCACAGATGAAGACTAAGCTTTAATGCAAGCAGAACTATTTCACAAATGCTTATAGGTTAATGAAATCATAACAAAACACTTTTAAATTATTTAAGGATTTGGTAACACTTTAAAATAATGTCTCAATTGTTAACATTAGTAAATGCATTGGTAACACTTCATAATAGCTGCAATTCTTAGCTAAGCATTAGTAAATAGTCAGTTCATGCTTTATATAGCCTTCTCCCAAAATTAATATTTTAGTAAGCATTTTATAAATACAGCTATAATTAAATTGTTCATGGTTTATATGCACATTTATTTTGAGGAGATTAAAGGCTGTAATCTCCCTAAAAAAAATTTAAAATAAAAAATAAAATAAATAAAATAAACAAACACAGAACTCATAAATATTTATTTCAAGATGCAATAAAAGAAAACTGTACACTTGAATTTATATATATATATATATATATATATATATATATATACACACACACAATTGCATAAGTTTATATTTAAAAATGTTTAGCAAGTGTACAGCTAATAATAATAATAATGCATTTTATTTAGTTTTAGCTACAGACACCAAACTCGGTACTTAAATTGTTCTTATCAAGACGGACAACTTTCTAATTCACAGTCATAAGCTACGATCAACAGGAAGTCAGCTATTTTGATTTGAATGTGTATTTTTGAGATTTTACAGTTGTGAATTAATGCATACTCCTCACATGGGAAGTACACTATACACACCAAACTTTGACTACATGAAGAAACAACGAGGAACTTAAATTGCGAACGGATTTTGGTTAGCTTGAACGGTTTTGACGTGGTGATTTTTTGAAATGACAGTAAGAAGGGAAACATTAATTGTATTGTATGTCTAAATTGCAGCTTCCAAACACTTCAAGGCATGTTTTCATACAGAGATCAAATCATTATGAGGAAATATGCATAGTTTCATGACTTTACAACACTGTATGGATAAAAGAAAAGAAAAAACTGTCAAGACTTCTCAACTGACATGATCTCACTCTGGCCACTCCGTCTGTGTGAGGAAAGGGAGGGGGAGAGGGAGGGGGAGTGTGAGTGTGAGGGGGTTGGTGACTGTGAATCTTTGGTGACTGACAGTGTGTGTGGATTGTAGGGAGGGGCTGTCTGGCAGAGAGAGAGAGAGAGAGAGAGAGAGAGAGAGAGAGAGAGAGAGAGAGACCTAATCATTCCTTTAATAATCAGGAAAAAAATCTATATTTTAAATTGTTATTGTTTTTGTTGTTGCTAATGGTGGTGTTTTTTTCCTTTCATTACAGGTTAAGAAATCTCTTAGGCCTTATCCTTTTCTGACAGTTTTTGGGATTTAAAAACATCCTAAGAAGCCTTATTTGTGCTGCAAATTATAATTTCAAACTCATTTGATACTGACCTATGACAACCTGTGACGTGACATGACATTTATTAATCTCATGGATGTAACAGTAAAACTCTTCAACTGACAGATTAAGCTGCAATGCAAGCAAAACTATTTCACAAATGCTTATAGGTCATTAAAATCATTACAAAACACTAATAAATTATTAAAGGGTTTGGTAACACTGTATAATAATGTCTAATTTGTTAACATTAGTAAATGCATTGGTAACACTTTATAATAACTGCACTCATTAGCTAAGCATTAGTAAATAGTTCATGATTATAAAGCCTTTTCCCTTGATAATAGTCATTATTAAGCAGGAATACATCTCTAATTACATTGTTCTTGGTTTAAAAGCACATATATTACAAAGGAGATTAAAGTTTCAGTTGTCTTATAAAATAAATCAATAAACACAACCCAGTTTGATTCAGAATTCAGAAATATTTATTTCAAGATGCAATAAAAGGAAACTGTACACTTGAAAAGGTTTTGAGCGATTCTTGAAGGACTAGCATCACCTTCACTTGTACGATGGTTTGAGGAATATATCTTCCAGATAGTACCGCCGCTCCCTATATGCAGTGTATGCAGTCTTCGTAGAGCACCAACTCCCAGAGGGGGCACCAGTTGCTCAAAAAAAACAAAACAAATATGCGCCATTCTCCCATCCGCGTTCGCGACCACTCAATAGCATTTGAGAAGAAAGACTTGTAGTCACAAAACAATTGTAATGTGTTCATATAGGTGTCAGCTACAATGCACACCTTATACATTTTTTATACATTTTAAAATAAAGTGTTACTAAAGTTATATATATTGTTCTGTGTATGTGATTTCAAAGTCTAGATTGGTCGGATTAACCCTTTAACTGCCACATCCCTTAAAACTTGATTGTCAGAGGGTTACTGTAAATGCTTATGCCCGCTGGGCACAGTTTTCCCGATGCCACCAGGGTGGCGTTGCACTGATGGCTTGAGCCCGACATCGCTGCTTGCAGCTATATTTAGGGCTCAAGCCCGAAGGGGCGAAGAGCCCTATTGTTCCCCTAAGGATTATTCTTTTTCTTATTATTATTATTATTTTTTTTATTTTTTATTAAACCTTCCGGGGGTTTTTGGGGGCCTTAACATGCTCAAAAACTCTTGAAAATTGGCACACACATTGGAATCTGCGGCCATCAGGACGCCACAGAGACTGGGACCCGGGCGTGGCACAGGGGCTCTACAGCGCCCCCTGGAACACAGTCAGAAATCTTGAACCATAGCTCACACACACTTGCATATATTTATATGAAACTCAGTACACTTGTAGATCTCATTGAGCTGAACAACTTTCGCGCTCTATGTCAAAGGCTCCGCCCAACAGGAAGTCAGCTATTCATGGCTGTTTAAAAAAAGCATGTTCTGGAATTTGATATACTTGTCATAGGTTTTTTACATGATTGCCACCAAACTCGGTGAACATGATCTCAAGACATTGGGGATGAAAAATTGCGAGGGGATTTTTTATATCTCGAACGGTTTGCCCGTGGCGAGGCGTTGAAATTAGGGCAAAAAGTGAGAAACAGGAAATGCCTAATAACATCCACATACATTGCCTGAGTTTGATCAAACTTCATCGGTTTGTTCGATGTATGATACCGATCGTATATATGTGATTATTAAGAGTCAACGTTATAGCGCCACCAACTGGCAGCAGGAAGTGAGTCATTTTCAAAATGCTTTGAATTCAGCATCTTATTTTTACTCGATTTGCTTCAAACTTCATCAGAATAATGACAAAACATGGCCGATGTAAATCTGTTGTGGGGATATTGATATCTTATATATTGTTGCCATGGCAACGTGTCAAACTTGAATATTCTGTTATGGTGATTTTGAGGCAGATAACAACCTCAGATTTACATGAAACTCAAAACACATATCAGTATTCTTGATAGCTAGACAATGGAAAAAGCTTTTAAAAGGGCGTGGAAGAGGCACTCTATAGCGCCACCTTTTGTCAAAAGTGGGGGGGTTAGTTTTAGCTACAGACACCAAACTCGGTACAAAAATTGTTCTTATCAACACGGACAACTTTCTAATTCACAGTCATCAGCTACGATCAACAGGAAGTCAGCTATTTTGATTTGAATGTGGATTTTTTTTTTACATTTAGCTGTGAATTAATGCATACTGCTCAGAGGAGAGTAACACTATACACACCAAACTTTGTCTACATGATGCCAAAACATTTTAAACAACTTAAATTGCCAATGGATTTTGGATAGCTTGAACGGTTTTGTCATGGTGATTTTTTTAAATGACAATAAAAATGGAATTATTAATTGTCCTGCATTTTTAAATTCCAAACACTTCAAAACCTTTTTTCATACAGAAAAAAAGTCATTCTGAGTAAATATGGATAGTTTCACGACTTTACAACACTGTATGGATAACAGAAAATTAAAAAACTGTCAGACATCTCATCTCACTCTGTCCCTCTGTTTGAGTATATGTGCTTCAGACTTCCATTGTCTGAGAGAAATAGCGCCCCTACAGGTGCAATTACCGGACTTTTACTTTCACTTTTAAATCGGTTAAAAATACAAATACATACTTAGATTTAATTCACACTGACAAGCTAAACCAACATATCTGATTATTACCGGTTCAGGGCTCATGGATAAATAATTTCTGGCCAGAGATACGTGAGAAATAGGAGAGATGAATCACCGCTCTGATCACGAGCGTCTGGAGTAAAGAGCTCAGAAAAAACGAATTTATTCCTGTTTTAAAGCTTTTAAAAATAAATTATTACAGCGATATCACACAATCAACCAATTAGAACACACCAAGAGCTAAATTCAGATGTTTTTGAACTGTTTGTGTGAAAATTAAATATTCGCGGCTGCCTGTCTGAAATCACCGCTCCGATCAGCGCTTACAGTGTCGAGCTCAAAACAAACGAATTTATTCTTGTTTAAGAGCTTTTTTAAATAAAATATTACCACAAATGCACACAATAAACCCATTGTAACACTGCAAGAGCTAAATGCAGGTGTTTGTGACTCGTTTAAGTGTGAAAGACTATTTGACACCGCGACTGGCAGAATAACATATCTCTCGAGCTGCAGGATTCTGCCTTTCGTCGTACGAACGAACACATAACGGACAAGATTATTTCAAAATAGCTTGGCGAATATGAACGAAAACAGCCAATTGAACATAAACTGTAGAGAAATAAATCTGAAGTGGATCTACTGGATTTGAATATTAAGTGACCGCATATACCAGCTGCTTCTGTCTTCAATTTGAATCTATAAAAAAAATGAAACTCATTCATCTTGGCTGCTTTTTTAATGTGTGTACGTATGTATTTATTATTTCGCTCTAACAAGAATTAATCTATATTTAATTAAATCAATTACATTTTATTTTACATTTTATTTGTCCATTTCTGCATCTAAACGCCTAAAAACATAAAACATGATCTATTATACTATTGTTAGCAATTTCTTTATCGTCCAATTTTTCTGGTGTACACACTTTTATTTTCATAATAAACTTGTTTGTTAGATTATACACAGTTACAGTGGTCTATAATAAATATTGACAGGTTTTATTCAAGCTGTTTAGAATGATTGCAGTAGGCTAATTTTTTTAAATGTAAATCCAAAAAAAAAAAAAAAAGAAAATTAATAAAAAACATTGGAAAACAATAACTGTTGTACTTTTTTTTTATACATTTTGTATAATTTCATAGTTTATGCATTATAGTTATAAAAACAAATAAATGTAGCCACTCACATAGAAATAGGCCTTATCCTTTTCTGACAGTTTTAGGGATTTTTAAAAATCCTAAAAAACCTTATTTGTGCTGCAAATAATAATTTCAAACTCAAAAAGTAAATAGTCAGTTCATGCTTTATAAAGCCTTGTCCCAATATTAATAGTCAGTAGTAAGCAGTTTATAAATACAGCTATAAATAGCTTGTTTTTGGTTTATAAGCACATTTGTTAAAAAGGAGAGTAAAGGGTCAGTTATCTTCCTATGAAAAATAAAAAAATAAAAATAAACAAACAACAACACTGATTGATACAGAACTCAGAAATTCTATTGTGGATTTATGATAAAATCAGCCTGTAAATGATTTCATACTCCTCCAAGAAGACACAAGTAGTTCACACCAAACTTTTTTTAACATGAAGCCAATATACTGAGATGTTAAATTGTGAATGGGTTTAGGATAGCTTAAATGGTGTGGTCATAGCGATTTATTAAAGTAACATAAAAAAAATACAATAGTTATTTTACTATATCTTTAATTTTTTTCATTCCAAACTCTTCATATTTTTTTATATACGTAGAAGTCATCATTTGAAGGAAGCACAGTAAGTTTAATAGCTTTATCATTTTCAAGAGCCAGCATAAAATTAAAACTATCATAACTTATAAATGAAGCTTGCAATTCTTAGTACCAATAATGGCCACCAGATGGAGGTATAGGATTACTTTTAAATAATTATTGTAGAAACAAGTATGATTTAAATCATTTATAGAAATCTTTCAAAGAAAAATAATATGAATTTTATGTATTTTACTGATAAAATGACCCTCACTTAATTAGAATAACAAGCTGAAATATTGTGAACTGTATATTAAGAATAATTCTTTATAGGCTTTATGGACAGACACGTTTTGAGTGACTCTTGAAGGTTCAGCCCCACATCCTCTTTTACCACTGTTTAAAGAATTTATCTTACAGAACAGATGCAAATTAATTTTGGATAGCTTGAATGGTTTTGTCGTGGTGATTTTTTGAAATAACAGTAAAAAAGTAACCAGTAAATGTCTTTTATTTTTTTAAGTGCAGCTTCTAAACACTTCAAAAAAATGTACACATAGAAGACAAGTCATTCTGAGGAAATATGCATAGTTTCATGACTATACAACACTATATGGATGATAGAAAATTAAAAAACTATCATAGATCTGATGTCACTCTGTCCCTCTGTCACAGTGGGTAGTGTGTGTGTGTGTGTGTGTGTGTTTGTGTGTGTGTTTGTGTGTGTGTTAAGTGAATTAGGTGTGAAACTATCAGGGAGCATTTAGTCTCCAGCGCCAACATTTTACAGAACTGACACTTTCCTGGAGTCTCAGAATTACTCGGCGTCAGGTTCTGAGAGATCTAAGATTCCAAAAAATGATTTAATTAGAATACCATGAAGTATTGTGAAATACTATATATTAAGGCTTTATATATAGGCTTTATGAACTGATTAGAGTGACTCGTGAAGGACCAGCACCACCTCCTCTTGTTCGATGGTTTGAGGAATATATCTTCCAGAATCCAGGATTAAGATTTAGGAGCTCATTTTTATTCCACCTCCTTTCCTGAAAAGTCTGGCTTGCAGAATTGACTAAAAATTAATCTTTTTTCACATTAATTCCTAATTATTTTGCAATTCTTTTTGTCAGTTCTTCTTGACCTGTTTTTCTTTTCCAGCTTTCCTGGAGTATTGTATAGCACTCATAAATGATTAAATAAAAAATAATGGTAGTTATTAAGATTGATATGGTTTGGAATTGGTAAAATGTGCTTGGAAAAAAATCACAATAAAACAATGTTTTAATGTTTAAGTTTGGAATATTAACTGACATGAATGAATGCTATATAAATATTGTTCATGTTAACATAATGTTTATAAATGGAATCTTATTGTAAAGTGTTACTAAAGTTATATATATATATATATATATATATATATATATATATATATATATATATATATATATATTGTTCTGTGAATGTGATTTTAAAGTCTAGATGATTCGGATTAACCCTTTAACTGCCATATCTTTTAAAACCACACTGCCAGAGGGATATTGTGAATGCATGTGCCCGCTGGGCACAGTTTACCTGATGCCACCGGGGTGGCGATGGCATTGGTGGCTTGAGCCCGCCATCGCTGCTTGCAGCTATATTTCTTATTATTTTTATTTTTTTTTTAACCTTCCGGGGGTTTTTGGGGGCCTTAACATACTCAAAAACTCTTGAAAATTGGCACACACATTGGAACCTGCGGCCATCAGGTCGCCGCAGAGACTGGAACCCAGGCGTGGCATAGGAGCTCTACAGCGCCCCCTGGAACACCGTTAGAAAATCCTGAACCATAGCTCACACATACTTACATGTATTTATATGAAACTCAGTACACTTATAGATCTCACTGAGCCGAACAACTTTCACACTCTATGTCATAGGCTCCGCCCAACAGGAAGTCAGCTATTCAAGGCTGTTTAATAAAAGCATGCTCTGGAATTTGAAATACTCCTCTGAGGTTTTCCACCCGTTCGCCACAAAACTTGGTGAACATGATCTCAAGACATTGAAGATGAAAAATTGCGAGGGGATTTTTGATATCTCGAACGGTTCGCCCGTGGTGAGGCGTTGAAATTAGGGCACAAAATTTGAAACAGGAAGTGCCTAATAACATCTGCGTACATTTCCTGAGTTTCATCAAACTTCATCGGTTTGTTTATTGTAATATGTTACTCGCATATATGTAACTATAAGGTGTCAAAGTTACAGCGCCACCAACTGGCAGCAGGAAGTGTGTCATTTTCAAAATTCTTTTAATTCAGCGTCTTATTTTTACTCGATTTGCTTCAAACTTCATCAGAATAATGACAAAATACAGCTGATGTAAATCTGTTGTGGGTATACTGATATCTAATATAGTGTTGCCATGGCAACGTGTCAAACTTGAATATTCTGTTATGGTGATTTTGAGGCAGACAACAAGCTCAGATTTACATTAAACTCAGAACACATATCCGTATTAATGATATCTAGACAATGGCATAAGCTTTTAAAAGGACGTGATAGAGGCACTCTATAGCGCCACCTTTTGTCAAAAGTGGGGGGGTTAGTTTTAGCTACAGACACCAAACTTGTTATTAGGGCCCGAGCACCGATGGTGTGAGGACCCTCTTGGAATTGCTCCGTTTATTATTATTATTATTATTATTATTATTATTATTATTAGGGCCCGAGCACCGATGGTGTGAGGACCCTCTTGGAATTGCTCCGTTTATTATTATTATTATTATTATTATTAGGGCCCGAGCACCGATGGTGTGAGGACCCTCTTGGAATTGCTCCGTTTATTATTATTATTATTATTATTATTATTATTATTATTATTATTATTCTTCTTCTCCAAAATGAATTGCATTTTTGAGGGCCTAAACATGCTCGAAAAGTCATGAAACTTTGCACACACCTCAGAACTGGCGAAAATTTACGTCTGATATGGGTTTCAGAAGTGGGTGTGGCAAAATGGCTCAACAGCGCCACCTATACACGTTCAACGGTGTGCGCCTCGAGCTACGTTTCATGTACATGTATGAAAATCGGTATACTCATGTAACTCTCCAATACCTACAAAAAAGTCTCTTGGAGCAAAATCCGAAACCCAACAGGAAGTCGGTTATTACTAATATTATGAGCAAATTTTGTGTCATTTTTGTCATTTCCATGCGTTGTATTTTAACGAACTCCTCCTAGAGATTCATTCAGATCAACACCAAATTTGGTATGCCTAATCTGAAGGCCTTTGCGATGTTAAATTGCGAAGCTTTTGAGTTTTTGTTAATGGGCGTGTCCGTGGCGGCCTGGCGAATTTCGATGACTCGCCATGAAACAGGAAGTTGCTATAACTCAGACATACAATGACCAATCTGCCCCAAACTTCACATGTTTGATGAGACTCCTGACCTGAACAGATTGACATGCCCATATTCAGTTATAGTCATAGCGCCACCTATTGGCAACAGGAAGTGACATATTTTACACTGCGATGAACTACTCCTAGAAATTTTATGATATCAATGTATTTTTTGTGGTCAGTCTAATCTAAAGGCCTGTGCGATGTTAAGTTGTGAAGATCTTGAGTTTTCGTTAAAAGGCGTGTCCATGGCGCCGTCACGAAGTTCGATGTCTCGCCATGGGAATAAAATATGTTATAACTCAGGCATAAAATGTCCGATCTTCCCCAAACTGCACATGTGTGATAAGAGTCCTGGCCTGAACACATCTGAAGGCCAAAATTCCATCAGGTGTGGCAAAATGGCTCGATAGCGCCACCTATACACTTTCAACAGAGTGCGTCTCGAGCTATGTTTCACGTACATGTACAAAAATCGGTATACATATGTAACACACCAATACCTACAAAAAAGTCTCTTGGTACGAAATCCGAATCCCAACAGGAAGTCGGTTATTTAGAATTTTCTCTGCAAAATTGGCGTTGTTTTTGCCATTTTCAGGGGTTGTACTTTAACGAACTCCTCCTAGAGATTTAGTCAGATCAACACCAAACCTGGTCAGTGTAATCTTAAGCCCTTTGCAATGTTAAATTGCTAAGATCTTTACATTTCGTTAAAGGGCGTGTCCATGGCGGCCTGAGAAATTTCGATGTTTCGCCATGAAAAAGGAAGTTGCTGTAACTCATACATACAATGTCCAATCTGCCCCAAACTTCACATGTTAGATAAAACTTCTGCCCTTAACAGATCTACATGCCCACATTCAGTTATAGTCATAGCGCCACCTATTGGCAACAGGAAGTGACATGTTTTACGCTGCGACAAACTACTCCTATAATTTTTTTGAGATTAACATATATTTTGTGGTCAGTGTAATCTAAAGGCCTGTGCAATGTTAACTTTTGGAGATCTTGAGTTTTTGTTAAAGGGCGTTTCCATGGCACCATGACAAAATTTGATATCTTGCCACAGCAAGAGAAGTTATTGTAACTCAAGCATAAAATGTTCAATCTTCCGCAAACTTCACATGTTTGATAAGAGTCCTGGCCTGAACACATCTGAAGGCCATTATTCCATTATAATGATAGCACCACCTGCTGGCAACGGTAAGATTGGCAAATATATGGGATATACTTTGATATATTCCACTTATATTCAGGACATTAAATGCATATTTCTCAACGTTCACCTTTTTACTAAAGCCACACGATGGCGGTGCGCCCGGGTGCGAGGGCCCGTTCATCGCTGCTTGCAGCTTTAATTATTATTATTATTAGGGCTCAAGCCCGAAGGGGCGAAGAGCCCTATTGTTCTTCTAAGGATTATTCTTGTTATTATTATTATTTTTATTTTTTATTAAACCTTCCGGGGTGTTTTGGGGGCCTTAACATGCTCAAAAACTCTTGAAAATTGGCACACACATTGGAATCTGCGGCCATCAGGACGCCGCAGAGGCTGGGACCCGGGCGTGGCACAGGGGCTCTACAGCGCCCCCTGGAAGACAGTCAGAATTCTTGAACCATAGCTCACACACACTTGCATGTATTTATATCAAACTCGGTACACTTATAGATCTCATTGAGCCGAACAACTTTCACACTTTATGTCATAGGCTCCGCCCAACAGGAAGTCAGCTATTCAGGGCTGTTTAAAAAAAGCATGCTCTGGAATTTGAAATACTCCTCTGAGGTTTTCAACCCGTTCGCCACGAAACTCGGTGAACATGATCTCAAGACATTGAGGATGAAAAATTGCGAGGGGATTTTTGATATCTCGAACGGTTTGCCCGTGGCGAGGCATGGAACTTATGGCGAGAAATGAGAAACAGGAAATGTCTAATAACATCCACATACATTTCCTGAATTTGATCAAACTTCATGGGTTTGTTCGTTGTATGATACCGATTGTATATATGTGGCTATTAAGAGTCAACGTTATAGCGCCACCAACTGGCAGCAGGAAGTGTGTCATTTTCCAAATGCTTTGAATTCAGCATCTTATTTTTACTCGATTTACTTAAAACTTCATCAGAATAATGACAAAACACGGCCGATGTAAATCTGTTGTGGGGATATTGATATCTGATATAGTGTTGCCATGGCAACGTGTCAAACTTGAATGTTCTGTTATGGTGAGTTTGAGGCAGACAACAAGCTCAGATTTACATGAAACTCAAAACACATATCAGTATTAGTGATAGCTAGACAATGGCAAAAGCTTTTAAAAGGGCGTGAAGGAGGCACTCTATAGCGCCACCTTTTGTCAAAAGTGGGGGGGTTAGTTTTAGCTACAGACACCAAACTTGGTACATAAATTGTTCTTTTCAAGACGGACAACTTTCTAATTCACAGTCATCAGCTACGATCAACAGGAAGTCGGCTATTTTGATTTGAATGTGTATTTTTGAGATTTTACAGTTGTGAATTAATGAATACTCCTCACAGGGGAAGTACACTATACACACCAAACGTTGTCTACATGAAGAAAAAACATCGAGGAACTTAAATTGCGAACAGATTTTGGTTAGCTTGAACGGTTTTGTCGTGGTGATTTTTTGAAATGACAGTAAAAAGTGAAACATTAATCGTCTTGTATTTTTAAATTGCAGCTTCCAAACCTTTAAAAAACATTTTTAATTTAGAAAACCAGTGATTCTGAGGAAATATGCATAGTTTCATGACTTTACAGCACTGTATGATTAAAAGAAAATTAAAAAACTGTCAGACATCTGATCTCACTCTGTCACTCTGTGTGCTGACTCTGTGTGTGTGTGTGTGAGTGTGAGTGGGGGAGGGGTGTGAGCTGAGTGGCAGACAGACAGAGAGAGAGAGAGAGAGAGAGAGAGAGACTTAAACATCTCTTTAATCACCAGAAAAAAAAACTGTATTTTAAATAGTTATTTTTTTTGTTGTTGTTGCTAATTGTGCTGTTATCATTACATCTTAAGAAATATCTTAGGCCTTATCCTTTTCTGACAGTTTCAGGGATTAAAAAAAATCCTAAAAAACCTTATTTGTGCTGCAAATAATAATTTCAAACTCATTTGATACTGACCTCTGTCACCCTGTGACATGACATTTATTTGAATTTACATAATCTCAAGGATGTAACAGTAAAACTGTTCAGCTCACAGATGAAGACTAAGCTTTAATGCAAGCAGAACTATTTCACAAATGCTTATAGGTTAATGAAATCATAACAAAACACTTTTAAATTATTTAAGGATTTGGTAACACTTTAAAATAATGTCTCAATTGTTAACATTAGTAAATGCATTGGTAACACTTCATAATAGCTGCAATTCTTAGCTAAGCATTAGTAAATAGTCAGTTCATGCTTTATATAGCCTTCTCCCAAAATTAATATTTTAGTAAGCATTTTATAAATACAGCTATAATTAAATTGTTCATGGTTTATATGCACATTTATTTTGAGGAGATTAAAGGCTGTAATCTCCCTAAAAAAAAATGTAAAATAAAAAATAAAATAAATAAACAAACACAGAACTCATAAATATTTATTTCAAGATGCAATAAAAGAAAACTGTACACTTGAATTTATATATATATATATATATATATATATATATATATATATATATATATATATATATATATACACACACAATTGCATAAGTTTATATTTAAAAATGTTTAGCAAGTGTACAGATAATAATAATAATAATGCATTTTATTTAGTTTTAGCTACAGACACCAAACTCGGTACTTAAATTGTTCTTATCAAGACGGACAACTTTCTAATTCACAGTCATAAGCTACGATCAACAGGAAGTCAGCTATTTTGATTTGAATGTGTATTTTTGAGATTTTACAGTTGTGAATTAATGCATACTCCTCACATGGGAAGTACACTATACACACCAAACTTTGACTACATGAAGAAACAACATCGAGGAACTTAAATTGCGAACGGATTTTGGTTAGCTTGAACGGTTTTGACGTGGTGATTTTTTGAAATGACAGTAAGAAGGGGAAACATTAATTGTATTGTATGTCTAAATTGCAGCTTCCAAACACTTCAAGGCATGTTTTCATACAGAGATCAAATCATTATGAGGAAATATGCATAGTTTCATGACTTTACAACACTGTATGGATAAAAGAAAAGAAAAAACTGTCAGACTTCTCAACTGACATGATCTCACTCTGGCCACTCCGTCTGTGTGAGGAAAGGGAGGGGGAGAGGGAGGGGGAGTGTGAGTGTGAGGGGGTTGGTGACTGTGAATCTTTGGTGACTGACAGTGTGTGTGGATTGTAGGGAGGGGCTGTCTGGCAGAGAGAGAGAGAGAGAGAGAGAGAGACCTAATCATTCCTTTAATAATCAGGGAAAAAAAATCTATATTTTAAATTGTTATTGTTTTTGTTGTTGCTAATGGTGGTGTTTTTTTCCTTTCATTACAGGTTAAGAAATCTCTTAGGCCTTATCCTTTTCTGACAGTTTTTGGGATTTAAAAACATCCTAAGAAGCCTTATTTGTGCTGCAAATTATAATTTCAAACTCATTTGATACTGACCTATGACAACCTGTGACGTGACATGACATTTATTAATCTCATGGATGTAACAGTAAAACTCTTCAACTGACAGATTAAGCTGCAATGCAAGCAAAACTATTTCACAAATGCTTATAGGTCATTAAAATCATTACAAAACACTAATAAATTATTAAAGGGTTTGGTAACACTGTATAATAATGTCTAATTTGTTAACATTAGTAAATGCATTGGTAACACTTTATAATAACTGCACTCATTAGCTAAGCATTAGTAAATAGTTCATGATTATAAAGCCTTTTCCCTTAATAATAGTCATTATTAAGCAGGAATACATCTCTAATTGCATTGTTCTTGGTTTAAAAGCACATATATTACAAAGGAGATTAAAGTTTCAGTTGTCTTATAAAATAAATCAATAAACACAACCCAGTTTGATTCAGAATTCAGAAATATTTATTTCAAGATGCAATAAAAGGAAACTGTACACTTGAAAAGGTTTTGAGCGATTCTTGAAGGACTAGCATCACCTTCACTTGTACGATGGTTTGAGGAATATATCTTCCAGATAGTACCGCCGCTCCCTATATGCAGAGTATGCAGTCTTCGTAGAGCACCAACTCCCAGAGGGGGCACCAGTTGCTCAAAAAAAACAAAACAAATATGCGCCATTCTCCCATCCGCGTTCGCGACCACTCAATAGCATTTGAGAAGAAAGACTTGTAGTCACAAAACAATTGTAATGTGTTCATATAGGTGTCAGCTACAATGCACACCTTATACATTTTTTATACATTTTAAAATAAAGTGTTACTAAAGTTATATATATTGTTCTGTGTATGTGATTTCAAAGTCTAGATTGGTCGGATTAACCCTTTAACTGCCACATCCCTTAAAACTTGATTGTCAGAGGGTTACTGTAAATGCTTATGCCCGCTGGGCACAGTTTTCCCGATGCCACCAGGGTGGCGTTGCACTGATGGCTTGAGCCCGACATCGCTGCTTGCAGCTATATTTATTATTATTATTCTTCTTCTCCAAAATGAATCGCATTTTTGAGGGCCTAAACATGCTCGAAAAGTCATGAAACTTTGCACACACCTCAGAACTGGCGAAAATTTACGTCTGATATGGGTTTCAGAAGTGGGTGTGGCAAAATGGCTCAACAGCGCCACCTATACACGTTCAACGGTGTGCGCCTCGAGCTACGTTTCATGTACATGTATGAAAATCGGTATACACATGTAACTCTCCAATACCTACAAAAAAGTCTCTTGGAGCAAAATCCGAAACCCAACAGGAAGTCGGTTATTACTAATATTATGAGCAAATTTTTTGTCATTTTTGTCATTTCCATGCGTTGTATTTTAACGAACTCCTCCTAGAGATTCATTCAGATCAACACTAAATTTGGTATGCCTAATCTGAAGGCCTTTGCGATGTTAAATTGCGAAGCTTTTGAGTTTTCGTTAATGGGCGTGTCCGTGGCGGCCTGTCGAATTTCGATGATTCGCCATGAAACAGGAAGTTGCTATAACTCAGACATACAATGACCAATCTGCCCCAAACTTCACATGTTTGATGAGACTCCTGACCTGAACAGATTGACATGCCCATATTCAGTTATAGTCATAGCGCCACCTATTGGCAACAGGAAGTTACATATTTTACACTGCAATGAACTACTCCTAGAAATTTTATGACATCAATGTATTTTTTGTGGTCAGTCTAATCTAAAGGCCTCTGCGATGTTAAGTTGTGAAGATCTTGAGTTTTCGTTAAAAGGCGTGTCCATGGCGCCGTCACGAAGTTCGATGTCTCGCCATGGGAATAAAATATGTTATAACTTAGGCATAAAATGTCCGATCTTCCCCAAACTGCACATTTGTGATAAGAGTCCTGGCCTGAACACATCTGAAGGCCAAAATTCCATCAGGTGTGGCAAAATGGCTCGATAGCGCCACCTATACACTTTCAAAAGAGTGCGCTTCGAGCTATGTTTCACGTACATGTACAAAAATCGGTATACACATGTAACACACCAATACCTACAAAAAAGTCTCTTGGTACGAAATCCGAATCCCAACAGGAAGTCGGTTATTTAGAATTTTCTCCGCAAAATTGGCGTTGTTTTTGCCATTTTCAGGGGTTGTACTTTAACGAACTCCTCCTACAGATTTATTCAGATCAACACCAAACCTGGTCAGTGTAATCTTAAGCCCTTTGCGATGTTAAATTGCGAAGATCTTTAGATTTCGTTAAAGGGCGTGTCCATGACGGCCTGACAAATTTCGATGTTTCGCCATGAAAAAGGAAGTTGCTGTAACTCAGACATACAATGTCCAATCTGCCCCAAACTTCACATGTTAGATAAAACTTCTACCCTTAACAGATCTACATGCCCACATTCAGTTATAGTCATAGCGCCACCTATTGGCAACAGGAAGTGACATGTTTTACGCTGCGACAAACTACTCCTATAATTTTTTTGAGATTAACATATATTTTGTGGTCAGTCTAATCTAAAGGCCTGTGCAATGTTAACTTTTGCAGATCTTGAGTTTTTGTTAAAGGGCGTTTCCATGGCGCCATGACAAAATTTGATGTCTTGCCACAGCAAGAGAAATTGTTGTAACTCAAGCATAAAATGTTCAATCTTCCCCAAACTTCACATGTTTGATAAGAGTCCTGGCCTGAACACATCTGAAGGCCAATATTCCATTATAATGATAGCGCCACCTGTTGGCAACAGGGAGATTGGCACATAATAAATGACTTTGATATATTCCACTTATATTTACGATTTGAAATGCATATTTCTCACCGTTCACCTTTTTACTAAAGCCACACGATGGCGGTGAGCCCGGGTGCGAGGGCCCGTTCATCGCTGCTTGCAGCTTTAATTAGGGCTCAAGCCCAAAGGGCGAGAGGCCTATTGTTTTCCTTAGGATTATTTTTTATTATTATTATTATTATTATTATTATTATTATTATTATTATTATTATTTTTTTCCAACGTCTCGGGGGCTTTTGGGGCCCTTAACGTGCTTAAAAAGTCTTGAAAATTGGCACACAGATTGGAACCTGCGGCCATTAGGGCCGGGCAGAGACTGATACACGGGCGTGGCACAGGGGCTCTACAGCGCCCCCTGGAATATGGAGGGCCATATATCATACATTCTTGCTCGTAGACGTATGAAACTCGGTACACATATAAATCTCATCAATCCAAACAACTTTTGTATTGCATATCATAGGCTCCGCCCAACAGGAAGTTGGCTATTTAGGGTTTAGTATTCAAATTTTTCGTCAAAGTTGTGGGGGCTTTTGGGGTCCTTAACATACTCAAAAACTCTTGAAAATTTGCGCACACTTTGGAATCTGTGGCCTTTAGGAGCCTGCAGAGGCTGGGACCCGGGCGTGGCACAGGGGCTCTACGGCGCCCCCTGGAACACAGTCAGAAATGTTGATGTATAGCTCACACATACTTGCACATATTCATATGAAACTCAGTACAAATATAGATCTCATCGTGCCAAGCAACTTTCGTATTGCATGTCATAGGCTCCGCCCATCAGGAAGTCAGCTATTTAGAGTTATGTAAAAAGCGCATGCTCTGGAATTTGAAATACTTGTCATAGGTTTTTTTCTCGATTGCCGCCAAACTCGGTCAACATGATCTCAAGACACTGGGGATGAAAAATTGCCAGGGGATTTTTGATATCTCGAACGGTTTGCTCGTGGCGAGGCGTTGAAATTATGGCGAGAAATGAGAAACAGGAAGTGTCTAATACCGTCCACATACATTTCCTGATTTTAATCAAACTTCATCAGATTATTCGTTGTATGATGTCGATCGCATATATGTGACTATTAGGAGTCAAAGTTATAGCGCCACCAACTGGCAGAAGGAAGTGTGTCATTTTCAAAATGATTTGAATTCAGCATCTTATTATTACTCAATTTGCTTCAAACTTCATCAGAATAATGTTAAAACACAGCCGATATAAATCTGCAAGGGGGATATTGATATCTAAAAAATTGTTGGCGTGGCAACATGTCAAACTGGAATACTTCTCAGGTGATTTTGAGGCAAATAACATACTTAGAATTTCACAAAACTCTGAACACACATCAGTATTTCTGATAGGAACTTAAATTGTGAATGGATTTTGGATAGCTTGAATGGTTTTGCCGTGGTGATTTTTTTAAATGACCTTACAAAGGGAATCATTATTGTATTTTTAAATTGCAGCTTCCAAACACGTCAAATAATTTTTTCATACAGATGAAAAAGTCATTCTGAGGAAATATGCATAGTTTAACGACTTTACAACACTGTATGGATAACAGAAAATTAAAAAACTGTCAGACATCTCATCTCACTCTGTCCCTCTGTTTGAGTGTATGTGCTTCAGACTTCCATTGTCTGAGAGAAATTGCGCCCCTACAGGTTCAATTCGCGAACTTTTACTTTCACTTTTAAATCGGTTAAAAATACAAACAAATACTTAGATTTAATTCACACTGACAAGCTAAACCAACATATCTGATTATTACCGGTTCAGGGCTCATGGATAAATTATTTCTGGCCAGAGATACGTGAGAAATAGGAGAGATGAATCACCGCTGTGATCACGAGCGTCTGGAGTAAAGAGCTCAGAGAAAACGATTTTATTCCTGTTTTAAAGCTTTTAAAAATAAATTATTACAGCGATATCACACAATTAACCAATTAGAACACACCAAGAGCTAAATTCAGATGTTTTTGAACTGTTTGTGTGAAAATGAAATATTTGTGGCTGCCAATCTGAAATCACCGCTCCGATCAGCGCGTACAGTGTCGAGCTCAAAACAAACGAATTTATTCTTGTTTAAGAGCTTTTTTAAATAAAATTATGCATTACCACAAATGCACACAATAAACTCATTGTAACACAACAAGAGCTAAATGCAGGTGTTTGTGACCTGTTTAAGTGTGCAAGACTATTTGAAAGCGCGACTGGCAGAATAACATATCTCTTGAGCTGCAGGTTTCTGTCTTTCGTCGTACGAACGAACACATCACGGACAAGATTATTTCAAAATACATAATAGCTTGGCGAATATAAACGAAAACAGCCACGTGAACATAAACTGGATCTACTGGATTTGAATATTAAAGTGACCACATTTACCACTTGCTTCTGTCTTCAATTTTAATCTATATAAAAAAGGAAACTCATTCGACTTGGCTGCTTTTTTAATGTGTGCGTATTTATTTATTTACCTTTTTATACATTTTGTATAATTTCATAGTTTGTGTATTACAATTATAAAAACAAAAATAAATTTAGCCACTCACATAGAAATAGCTTAGGCCTTAACCTTTTTCTGTCAGTTTTAGGGATTTTTAAAAATCCTAAAAAAAACTTATTTGTGCTGCAAATAATAATTTCAAACTCATTTGATACTGACCTATGACATCCTGTGACATTATATTTATTTGAATTTACATAATCTCATAGATGTAACAGTAAATCTGTTCAGTTCACAGATCAATACTAAGCTGTAATGCAAGCAGAACTTTCACAAATGCTTATGAGTCATTTAAGGATTTGATAACACTGTAAAATAATGTCTAATTTGTTAACATTAGCAAATTCATTGATAACACTTTATAATAACTGCACTCATTAGTAAATAGTCAGTTCATGCTTTATAAAGCCTTGTCCCAATATTAATAGTCAGTAGTAAGCAGTTTATAAATACAGCTATAAATAGCTTGTCCTTGGTTTATAAGCACATTTATTAAAAAGGAGAGTAAAGGGTCAGTTATCTTCCTATGAAAAATAAAAGATAAAAATAAACAAACAACAACACAGATTGATACAGAACTCAGAAATTTTATTGTGGATTTATGATAAAATCAGCCTGTAAATGAATTCATACTCCTCCTCATACTACTCCATACTCCTTTTTCAACATGATGCCAATATACTGAGATGTTAAATTGTGAATGGGTTTAGGATAGCTTAAATGGTGTTGCCATAGAGATTTATTAAAGTAACATAAAAAATACAATAGTTATTTTACTATATCTTTAAAATTTTTCATTCTAACTCTTCATAATTTTTTATATAAGTAGAAGTCCTCATTTGAAGGAAGCACAGTAAGTTTCATAGCTTTATCATTTTCAAGAGCCAGCATAAAATTAAAACTATCATAACTTATAAATCAAGCTTGCAATTCTTAGTACCTATAATGGCCACCAGAGGGAGCTATAGGATTACTTTTAAATAATTATTGGAGAAACGAGTATGATTTAAATAATTTATAGAAATCTTTCAAATAAAATAATATGTATTTTAGGAATTTTACTGATAAAATGACCCTCAACTTAATTAGAATAACAAGCTGAAATATTGTGAACTGTATATTAAGAATAATTCTTAATAGGCTTTATGGACAGATACGTTTTAAGTGACTCTTGAAGGTTCAGCACCACATCCTCTTTTACCACTGTTTAAAGAATTAATCTTACAGAACAGGTGTGAATGAATTTTGGATAGCTTGAATGGTTTTGTCGTGGTGATTTTTTGAAATAATAGTAAAAAAGGAACCAGTAAAAAAAAGTGCAGCTTCTAAACACTTCAAAAAAATGTACACATAGAAGACAAGTCATTCTGAGGAAATATGCATAGTTTCATGACTATACAACATTATATGGATGACAGAAAATTAAAAAACATACATCTGATGTCACTCTGTCCCTCTGTCACTGTGTGTGTGTGTTTGTGTGTGTTTTAAGTGAATTAGGTGTGAAACTGTCAGTGAGCATTTAGTCTCCAGCGCCAACATTTTACAGAACTGCCACTTTCCTGGAGTCTCAGAATTACAATGTGTCAGGTTCTGAGAGATCTAAGATTCCAAAAAATTATTTAATTAGAATACCATGAAGTATTGTGAAATACTATATATTAAGACTTTATATATAGGCTTAATGAACAGATTAGACTGACTCGTGAAGGAACAGCACCACCTTCTCTTGTCCGATGGTTTGAGGAATATATCTTCCAGAATCTGGGATTAAGATTTAGGAGCTCATTTTTATTCCACCTCCTTTCCTGAAAGTCTGTCTTGCAGAATTGACTAAAAATTAATCTTCACATTAATTCCTAATTATTTTGCAATTCTTTTTGTCAGTTCTTCTTGACCTGTTTTTCTCTTCCAGCTTTCCTGGACTATTGTATAGCACTCATAAATGATTAAATAAAAAATAATGGTAGTTATTAAGATTGATATGGTTTGGAATTGGTAAAATGTGCTTGGAAAAAAATCACAATAAAACAATGTTTTAATGTTTAAGTTTGGAATATTAACTGACATGAATGAATGCTATATAAATATTGTTCATGTTAACATAATGTTTATAAATGAAATCTTATTGTAAAGTGTTACTAAAGTTATATATATATATATATATATATATATATATATATATATATTGTTCTGTGAATGTGATTTTAAAGTCTAGATGATTCGGATTAACCCTTTAACTGCCATATCAAGTTCAAGTTCTAGTTCAAGTTCAATTTATTTGTATAGCGCATTTACAACAGCCTCCTGGCTGACCAAAGTGCTTTAACATAAGAGCAAGAATATTACACATACATA
The DNA here is from genome assembly GCF_023724105.1 of Carassius gibelio. Lineage (NCBI taxonomy): Eukaryota > Metazoa > Chordata > Actinopteri > Cypriniformes > Cyprinidae > Carassius > Carassius gibelio. The sequence goes on along the minus strand of NC_068376.1, from coordinate 6,891,556 downwards.
AAAATAGACCAGACAAAAAATTTAAAACCACCCATTTCAAAATGTAGCATAACACAGTAGTCAGTACACTAAGGAAAATAAAAAAGTTTTTAGCAAAGATTTAAAAATAGACAAGGAAGGGGCCAGTCTGATCTCTAAAGGCAGAGTATTCCAGAGTCGTGGCCCAGCCACTGCAAATGCACGCTCCCCTCTACGCTCCCCTCTATCCTTTAAAACCTCACTGCCAGAGGGATATTGTGAATGCATGTGCCCGCTGGGCACAGTTTACCTGATGCCACCGGGGTGGTGATGGCATTGGTGGCTTGAGCCCGCCATCGCTGCTTGCAGCTATATTTATTATTATTATTCTTCTTCTCCAAAATGAATCGCATTTTTGAGGGCCTAAACATGCTCGAAAAGTCATGAAACTTTGCACACACCTCAGAACTGGCGAAAATTTACGTCTGATATGGGTTTCAGAAGTGGGTGTGGCAAAATGGCTCAACAGCGCCACCTATACACGTTCAACGGTGTGCGCCTCGAGCTACGTTTCATGTACATGTATGAAAATCGGTATACACATGTAACTCTCCAATACCTACAAAAAAGTCTCTTGGAGCAAAATCCGAAACCCAACAGGAAGTCGGTTATTACTAATATTATGAGCAAATTTTGTGTCATTTTTGTCATTTCCATGCGTTGTATTTTAACGAACTCCTCCTAGAGATTCATTCAGATCAACACCAAATTTGGTATGCCTAATCTGAAGGCCTTTGCGATGTTAAATTGCGAAGCTTTTGAGTTTTCGTTAATGGGCGTGTCCTTGGCGGCCTGGCGAATTTCGATGATTCGCCATGAAACAGGAAGTTGCTATAACTCAGACATACAATGACCAATCTGCCCCAAACTTCACATGTTTGATGAGACTCCTGACCTGAACAGATTGACATGCCCATATTCAGTTATAGTCATAGCGCCACCTATTGGCAACAGGAAGTGACATATTTTACACTACGATGAACTAATCCTAGAAATTTTATGACATCAATGTATTTTTTGTGGTCAGTCTAATCTAAAGCCCTGTGCGATGTTAAGTTGTGAAGATCTTGAGTTTTCGTTAAAAGGCGTGTCCATGGCGCCGTCACGAAGTTCGATGTCTCGCCATGGGAATAAAAGATGTTATAACTCAGGCATAAAATGTCCGATCTTCCCCAAACTTCACATGTGTGATAAGAGTCCTGGCCTGAACACATCTGAAGGCCAAAATTCCATCAGGTGTGGCAAAATGGCTCGATAGCGCCACCTATACACTTTCAACAGAGTGCGCCTCGAGCTATGTTTCACGTACATGTACAAAAATCGGTATACACATGTAACACACCAATACCTACAAAAAAGTCTCTTGGTACGAAATCCGAATCCCAACAGGAAGTCGGTTATTTAGAATTTTCTCTGCAATATTGGCGTTGTTTTTGCCATTTTCAGGGGTTGTACTTTAACGAACTCCTCCTAGAGATTTATTCAGATCAACACCAAACCTGGTCAGTGTAATCTTAAGCCCTTTGCGATGTTAAATTGCGAAGATCTTTAGATTTCGTTAAAGGGCGTGTCCATGGTGGCCTGACAAATTTCGATGTTTCGCCATGAAAAAGGAAGTTGCTGTAACTCAGACATACAATGTCCAATCTGCCCCAAACTTCACATGTTAGATAAAACTTCTGCCCTTAACAGATCTACATGCCCACATTCAGTTATAGTCATAGCGCCACCTATTGGCAACAGGAAGTGACATGTTTTACGCTGCGACAAACTACTCCTATAATTTTTTTGAGATTAACATATATTTTGTGGTCAGTCTAATCTAAAGGCCTGTGCAATGTTAACTTTTGGAGATCTTGAGTTTTTGTTAAAGGGCGTTTCCATGGTGCCATGACAAAATTTGATGTCTTGCCACAGCAAGAGAAGTTGTTGTAACTCAAGCATAAAATGTTCAATCTTCCCCAAACTTCACATGTTCGATAAGAGTCCTGGCCTGAACACATCTGAAGGCCAATATTCCATTATAATGATAGCGCCACCTGCTGGCAACGGTAAGATTGGCACATATATGGGATATACTTTGATATATTCCACTTATATTTAGGACATTAAATGCATATTTCTCAACGTTCACCTTTTTACTAAAGCAACACGATGGCGGTGAGCCCGGGTGCGAGGGCCCGTTCATCGCTGCTTGCAGCTTTAATTATTATTCTTCTTCTTCTTCTTCTTCTTCTCCCGAATGAATCGCATTTTTGAGGGCTTTAACATGCTCAAAAAGTCATGAAACTTTGCACACGCGTCAAACCTGGTGAAAATTTTCGTCTGATATAGGATTCAGAAGAGGGTGTGGCAAAATGGCTCGACAGCGCCACCCATACCAAGAAAATCAACAGCCTTCCAGCTATGTTTCACGTACATGCACGAAAATTGGCACACATATGTAACACACCAATACCTACAAAAAAGACTCTTGGAGCGAAATTCTAAACCCAACAGGAAGTCGGTTATTTTTAATATTATGAGCATATTTTGTGTAATTTTGGTCATTTCCATGTGTTGTATTTTAACGAACTCCTCCTAGAGAGTTCTTCAAATAAACACCAAATTTGGTATGCCTAATCTAAAGGCCTTTGCGATGTTAAATTGCGAAGATCTTGAGTTTTCGTTGAAGGGCGTGGCCGTGGCGGCCTGGCGAATTTCGATGATTCGCCAAGAAAAATGAAGTTGCTATAACTCACACATAGAATGTCCAATCTGCCCCAAACTTCACATGTTTGATGAGACTCCGAACCTGAACAGATTGACATGCCCATATTCAGTTATAGTCATAGCGCCACCTATTGGCAACAGGAAGTGATATATTTTACGCTGCGACGAACTACTCCTAGAAATTTTATGACATCAATGTATTTTTTGTGGTCAGTCTAATCTAAAGGCCTGTGCGATGTTCAGTTGTGAAGATCTTGAGTTTTCGTTAAAAGGCCTGTTCATGGCGCCGCGACGAAGTACGATGTCTCGCCATGGGAATAAAAGATGTTATAACTCAGGCATAAAATGTCCGATCTTCCCCAAACTTCACATGTGTGATAAGAGTCCTGGCCTGAACAGATCTGCAGGCCAATATTTTACCGGGTGTGGCAGAACAGCTCTATAGCGCCACCTGTACACTTTCAACGGAGTGCGCCTCGAGCTATGTTTCACGTACATGTACCAAAATTGGTACACACATGTAACACTCCAATACCTACAAAAAAGTCTCTTGGTACGAAATCCGGATCCCAACAGGAAGTCGGTTATTTAGAATTTTCCCTTCAAAATTGGTGTTGTTTTTGCCATTTTCAGGGGTTGTACTTTAACAAACTCCTCCTAGAGATTTATTCAGATCAACACCAAACTTGGTCAGTGTAGTCTAAAGCCCTTTGCGATAATAAATTGCGAAGGACTTGAGGTTTCGTTAAAGGGCGGGTCCATGGCAGCCTGACAAATTTCGATGTTTCGCCATGAAAAAGGAAGTTGCTGTAACTCAGACATACAATGTCCAATCTGCCCCAAACTTCATATGTTGGATAAGACTCTTGACCTGAACAGATCTACATGCCAAAATTCAGTTATAGTCATAGCGCCACCTATTGGCAACAGGAAGTTACATATTTTACACTGCGACAAACTACTCCTAGAAATTTTATGACATCAATGTCTTTTTTCTGGTCAGTCTAATCTAAAGACCTGCGTGATGTTTAGTTGTGAAGATCTTGAGTTTTTGTTAAAAGGTGTGTCCATGGCGCCGTGATGAAGTTCGATGTCTCGCCATGGGAATAAAAGATGTTATAACTCAGGCATAAAATGTCCGATCTTGCCCAAACTTCACTTGTGTGATAAGGGTCCTGGCCTGAACAGATCTGAAGGCCAATATTCCATCGAGTGTGGCAAAATGGCTCGATAGCGCCACCTATACACTTTCAACGGAGTGAGTATACGCTTTAAACGGAGTGCGCCTCGAGCTATGTTTCACGTACATGTACAAAAATCGGTACACACATGTAACACACCAATATCTACAGAAAAGTATTTTGGTACGAAATCCGAATCCCAACAGGAAGTCAGTTATTTCGAATTTTCTCTGCAAAATTAGTGTTGTTTTGGCCATTTTCAGGGGTTGTACTTTAACGAACTCCTCCTAGATATTTATTCAGATCAACACCAAACTTGGTCAGTGTAATCTAAAGCCTTTTGCGATCTTAAATTGCGAAGATCTTGAGGTTTCGTTAAAGGGCGTGTCCATGGCGGCCTGACAAATTTCGATGTTTCGCCATGAAATAGGATGTTGTTGTAACTCAGGCATAAAATGTCCAATCCTCCCCAAACTTCACATGTTCGACAAAAGTCCTGCCCTGAACACATCTGAAGGCCAATATTCCACTATAATGATAGCGCCACCTGCTGGCAACAGGAAGATTGGCACATATATGGAATAAACATTGATATATGCTACTTATATTTATGAGTTTAAACGCATATTTCTCACCGTTCACCTATTAACTAAAGCCACTCGCTGCCGGTGAGCCCGGGTGCGAGGGCCCGTTCATCGCTGCTTGCAGCTTTAATTAGGGCTCAAGCCTGGAGGGCGAGAGCCCTATTGTTTTCCTTAGGATTATTTGTTATTATTATTATTTATTATTATTATTTTTCTTCAAGGTTTCGGGGGCTTTTGGGGCCCTTAACATGCTTAAAAAGTCTTGAAAATTGGCACACACATTGGAAACTGCGGCCATTAGGGCCGGGCAGAGACTGATACACGGGCGTGGCACAGGGGCTCTACAGCGCCCCCTGGAATATGGAGGGCCATATATCATACATACTTGCATGTAGACGTACGAAACTCGGTACACATATAGAACTCATCAATACAAACAACTTTCGTATTGCATATCATAGGCTCCGCCCAACAGGAAGTTGGCTATTTGGGGTTTATTATTCATATTTGTCGTCAAAGTTGTGGGGGCTTTTGGGGTCCTTAACATACTCAAAAACTCTTGAAAATTTGCACACACTTTGCAATCTGTGGCCTTTAGGAGCCTGCAGAGGCTGGGGCCCGGGCGTGGCACAGGGGCTCTACGGCGCCCCCTGGATCACAGTCAGAAATGTTGATGTATAGCTCACACATACTTGTACATATTCATATGAAACTCAGTACACATATAGATCTCATCGTGCCGAACAACTTTCGTATTGCTTGTCATAGGCTCCACCCAACAGGAAGTCAGCTATTTAGAGTTATGTAAAAAGCGCATGCTCTGGAATTTGAAATACTTGTCATAGGTTTTTTTGCCGATTGCCACCAAACTCGGTCAACGTGATCTCAAGACATTGGGGATGAAAAATTGCCAGGGGATTTTTGATATCTCAAACGGTTTGCTCGTGGCGAGGCGCTGAAATTATGGCGAGAAATGAGAAACAGGAAGTGTCTAATACCATCCACATACATTTCCTGATTTTAATCAAACTTCATCAGATTATTCATTGTATGAGGTCGATCGCATATATGTGACTATTAGGAGTCAAAGTTATAGCGCCACCAACTGGCAGCAGGAAGTGTGTCATTTTCAAAATGCTTTGATTTCAGCAACTTATTTTTACTCGATTAGCTTCAAACTTCATCAGAATAATGTTAAAACACAGCCGATATAAATCTGCTGGGGGGATATTGATATCTAAAAATATTGCTGCCGTGGCAACATGTCAAACTGGACTACTTCTCAGGTGATTTTGAGGCATATAACATGCTTAGAATTTCATCAAACTCAGAACACATATCAGTATTTATGATAACTAGACACTGGCAAAAGTTCATAAGAGGGCGTGGAAGAGGCACTCTATAGCGCCACCTTTTGTCAAAAGTGGGGGGGTTAGTTTTAGCTACAGACACCAAACTCGGTACAAAAATTTTTCTTATCAAGACGGACAACTTTCTAATTCACAGTCATCAGCTACGACCAACAGGAAGTCGGCTATTTTGATTTGAATGTGGATTGTTTTTTACATTTAGCTGTGAATTAATGCATACTGCTCAGAGGAGAGTAACACTATACACACCAAACTTGGTGTACATGTTGAAAAAACACTGAGGAACTTAAATTGTGAATGGGTTTTGGATAGCTTGGATGGTTTTGTCGTGGTGATTTTTTTAAATGACAATAAAGATGGAATTATTAATTTTCCTGCATTTTTAAATTCCAAACACTTCAAAACCTTTTTTCATACAGAAAAAAAGTAATTCTGAGTAAATATGCATAGTTTCATGACTTTACAACACTGTATGGATAACAGAAAATTAAAAAACTGTCAGGCATCTCATATCACTCTGTCCCTCTGTTTGAGTGAGTGTGCTTAGACTTCCATTGTCTGAGAGAAATAGCGCCCCTACAGGTGCAGTTACCGGACTTAAAAAGGGAGGAGACTGTCTTTTGGTTTCACTTTTAAATCGGTTAAAATACAAATAAATACTTGGATTTAATTCACACTGACAAGCTAAACCAACATATATGATTATTATCAGGTCAGGGCTCATCAATAATGGATGTGTGGTCAGTGATATGTGAGAAACACGAGAGATGAATCACCGCTCTGAGCAGGAGCGTGTGGAATGATGAGCTCAGAAAAAAACGAGTTTATTCTTGTTTTATAGCTATTAAAAATAAATTATTGCAGCGATATCACACAATACACCAATTAGAACACACCAAGAGCTAAATTAAGATGTTTTTGAACTGTTTGTGTGAAAATGAAATATTCGCGGCTGCCTATCTGAAATCACTGCCTCCAATCAGCCCGCACAGTGTCACAAGTTCAAATCTAACGAATTTATTCTGTTTAAGAGCTTTTTAAAATAAATTATTGCCATAAATGCACACAATACATCCATTATAACATAACACGAGCTAAATATAGGTGTTTGTGACCCGTTTAAGTGCGCAAGACTATTTGAAAGCGCGACTGGCAGAATAACATTGATCTCTCGAGCTGCAGGATTCTGCCTTTCGTCGTAAGAACGAACACATCACGGAGGATTATTTCAAAATACATAAATAGCTTGGCTAATATAAACGAAAACAGCCACGTGAACATAAACTGTTGAGAAATAAATCTGAAGTGGATCTACTGGATTTTAATATTAAGTGACCGCATATACCAGCTGCATCTGTCTTCAATTTTAATCTATATAAAAAATTAAACTCATTCATCTTGGCTGCTTTTTTAATGTGTGTACGTATTTATTTATTATTTTGCTCTAACAAGACTTAATCTATATTTAATTAAATCAAATACATTTTATTTTAAATTTGATTTGTCCATTTCTGCATCTAAACGCCTAAAAACCTAAAACATGCTCTATTATACTATTGTTAGCAATTTCTTTATCGTCCAATTTATCTGGTGTACACGCTTTTATTTTCATAATAAACTTGTTTGTTAGATTATACACAGTTATAGTGGTCTATAATAAATATTGACAGGTTTTATTCAAGCTGTTTAGAATGATTGCCGTAGGCTAATTTTTTTTAATGTAAATCCAAAAATAAATGAATAAATAAATAAAAAATAAAAAAACATTGGAAAAGAATAACTGTTGTACTTTTTTATACATTTTGTATAACTTCATAGTTTATGTATTATAGTTATAAGAACAAATACATTTAGCCACTCACATAGAAATCTTAGGCCTTATCCTTTTCTGACAGTTTTAGGGATTTTTAAAAATCCTAAAAAACCTTATTTGTGCTGCAAATAATAATTTCAAACAAATTTGATACTGACCTCTGACATCCTGTGACATGATATTTATTTGATTTTACATAATCTCATGGATGTAACTCTAAATCAGTTCAGCTCACAGATGAAGACTAAGCTCTAATGCAAGCAGAACTTTCACAAATGCTTGTAGGTCAATAAAATCATTACAAAACACTTACAAATCATTTAAGGGGTTTTATAACACTGTAAAATAATGTCTAATTTGTTAAAATTAGCAAATGCATTGAAAACACTTTATAATAACTGCACTCATTAGTAAATAGTCAGTTCATGCTTCATAAAGCCTTGTCCCAATATTAATAGTCAGTAGTAAGCAGTTTATAAATACAGCTATAAATAGCTCATTTATTAAAAAGGAGAGTAAAGAGTCAGTTATCTTCCTATGAAAAATAAAAAAAATAAAAATAAACAAACAACAACACAGATTGATACAGAACTCAGAAATGTTATTGTGTATTTATGATCAAATCAGCCTGTAAATGAATTCATACTCCTCCAAGAAGACACAAGTAGTTCACACCAAACTTTTTTAACATGAAGCCATACACTGAAGATGTTAAATTTCGAATGGGTTTAGGATACCTTAAATGGTGTGGCCATAGAGATTTATTAAAGTAACATAAAAAAATACAATAGTTATTTTACTATATCTTTAAAATTTTTAATTCCAACTCTTCATAATTTTTTTATACGTAGAAGTCATCATTTGAAGGAAGCACAGTAAGTTTCATAGCTTTATCATTTTCAAGAGCCAGCATAAAATTAAAACTATCATAACATATAAATCAAGCTTGCAATTCTTAGTACCAATAATGGCCACCAGATGGAGCTATATGATCACTTTTAAATAATTATTGTAGAAACAAGTATGATTTAAATCATTTATAGAAATCTTTCAAAGAAAAATAATATGAATTTTATGTATTTTACTGATAAAATGACCCTCACTTTATTAGAATAACAAGCTGAAGTATTGTGAACTGTATATTAAGAAATAATTATTTACAGGCTTTATGGACAGATACATTTTGAGTGACTCTTGAAGGATCAGCACCACATCCTCTTTTACCAATGTTTAAAGAATGTATCTTACAGAACAGGTGCGGATGAATTTTGAATGGCTTGAATGGTTTTGTCGTGGTGATTTTTTTAAATAACAGTAAAAAAGTAACCAGTAAATGTCTTTTATTTTTTTAAGTGCAGCTTCTAAACACTTCAAAAAAAATTACACATAGAAGACAAGTCATTCTGAGGAAATATGCAAAGTTTCATGACTATACAACACTATATGGATGATAGAAAATTAAAAAACTATCATACATCTGATGTCACTCTGTCCCTCTGTCACTGTGGGTAATGTGTGTGTGTGTGTGTGTGTGTGTGTGGGTGTGTTAAGTGAATTAGGTGTGAAACTATCAGGGAGCATTTAGTCTCCAGTGCCAACATTTTACAGAACTGCCACTTTCCTGGAGTCTCAGAATTACAATGTTTCAGGTTCTGAGAAATCAAAGATTCCAAAAAATGATTTAATTAGAATACCATGAAGTATTGTGAAATACTATATATTAAGACTTTATATGTAGGCTTTATGAACAGATTAGAGTGACTCGTGAAGGACCAGCACCACCTCCTCTTGTCCGATGGTTTGAGGAATATATTTTCCTGAATCTGGGATTAAGATTTAGGAGCTCATTTTTATTCCACCTCCTTTCCTGAAAGTCTGTCTTGCAGAATTGACTAAAAATTAATCTTCACATTAATTTCTAATTATTTTGCAATTATTTTTATCAGTTCTTCTTGACCTGTTTTTTTTTTTTTTTTTCTTCTTTTCTGACCTCATGACCCAGTCAGCATTTTTGTACAATGGTCAAGTCTTAACTTATCCATTTCTGTATTGCATTTGTGTTTGATATTTCTCATGGGTATATCATAATTTTCGACTTTGAGTTAAAACAGTTTGAGTTAAAACTCTTTTTTAGCGCATTTCATCTGTAAAAGAAAACATACCTAATAATTCTGCACATGAATATAAGGAGTTTTTCTCTTCCAGCTTTCCTGGACTATTGTATAGCACTCATAAATGATTAAATAAAAAATAATGGTAGTTATTAAGATTGATATGGTTTGGAATTGGTAAATTGTGCTTGGAAAAAAATCACAATAAAACAATATTTTAATGTTTAAGTTTGGAATATTAACTGACATGAATGAATGCTATATAAATATTGTTCATGTTAACATAATGTTTATAAATGAAATCTTATTGTAAAGTGTTACTAAATATATATATATATATATATATATATATATATATATATATATATATATATATATATTGTTCTGTGAATGTGATTTTAAAGTCTAGATGATTCGGATTAACCCTTTAACTGCCGTATCCTTTAAAACCTCACTGCCAGAGGGATATTGTGAATGCATGTGCCCACTGGGCACAGTTTACCTGATGCCACCGGGGTGGCGATGGCATTGGTGGCTTGAGCCCGCCATCGCTGCTTGCAGCTATATTTAGGGCCCGAGCACCGATGGTGTGAGGACCCTCTTGGAATTGCTCCGTTTATTATTATTATTATTATTATTATTATTATTATTATTATTATTATTATTATTATTATTCTTCTCCAAAATGAATCGCATTTTTGAGGGCCTAAACATGCTCGAAAAGTCATGAAACTTTGCACACACCTCAGAACTGGCGAAAATTTACGTCTGATATGGGTTTCAGAAGTGGGTGTGGCAAAATGGCTCAACAGCGCCACCTATACACGTTCAACGGTGTGCGCCTCGAGCTACGTTTCATGTACATGTATGAAAATCGGTATACACATGTAACTCTCCAATACCTACAAAAAAGTCTCTTGGAGCAAAATCCGAAACCCAACAGGAAGTCGGTTATTACTAATATTATGAGCAAATTTTGTGTCATTTTTGTCATTTCCATGCGTTGTATTTTAACGAACTCCTCCTAGAGATTCATTCAGATCAACACCAAATTTGGTATGCCTAATCTGAAGGCCTTTGCGATGTTAAATTGCGAAGCTTTTGAGTTTTCATTAATGGGCGTGTCCGTGGTGGCCTGGCGAATTTCGATGATTCGCCATGAAACAGGAAGTTGCTATAACTCAGACATACAATGACCAATCTGCCCCAAACTTCACATGTTTGATGAGACTCCTGACCTGAACAGATTGACATGCCCATATTCAGTTATAGTCATAGCGCCACCTATTGGCAACAGGAAGTGACATATTTTACACTGCGATAAACTACTCCTAGAAATTTTATGACATCAATGTATTTTTTGTGGTCAGTCTAATCTAAAGGCCTGTGCGATGTTAAGTTGTGAAGATCTTGAGTTTTTGTTAAAAGGCGTGTCCATGGCGCTGTCACGAAGTTCGATGTCTCGCCATGGGAATAAAAGATGTTATAACTCAGGCATAAAATGTCCGATCTTCCCCAAACTTCACATGTGTGATAAGAGTCCTGGCCTGAACACATCTGAAGGCCAAAATTCCATCAGGTGTGGCAAAATGGCTCGATAGCGCCACCTATACACTTTCAACAGAGTGCGCCTCGAGCTATGTTTCACGTACATGTACAAAAATCGGTATACACATGTAACACACAAATACCTACAAAAAAGTCTCTTGGTACGAAATCCGAATCTCAACAGGAAGTCGGTTTTTTAGAATTTTCTCTGCAAAACTGGCGTTGTTTTTGCCATTTTCAGGGGTTGTACTTTAACGAACTCCTCCTAGAGATTTATTCAGATCAACACCAAACCTGGTCAGTGTAATCTTAAGCCCTTTGCGATGTTAAATTGCGAAGATCTTTAGATTTCGTTAAGGGGCGTGTCCATGGTGGCCTGACAAATTTTGATGTTTCGCCATGAAAAAGGAAGTTGCTGTAACTCAGACATACAATGTCCAATCTGCCCCAAACTTCACATGTTAGATAAAACTTCTGCCCTTAACAGATCTACATGCCCACATTCAGTTATAGTCATAGCGCCACCTATTGGCAACAGGAAGTGACATGTTTTACGCTGCGACAAACTACTCCTTTTATTTTTTTGAGATTAACATATATTTTGTGGTCAGTCTAATCTAAATGCCTGTGCAATGTTAACTTTTGGAGATCTTGAGTTTTTGTTAAAGGGCGTTTCCATGGCGCCATGACAAAATTTGATATCTTGCCACAGCAAGAGAAGTTGTTTTAACTTAAGTATAAAATGTTCAGTCTTCCCCAAACTTCACATGTTCGATAAGAGTCCTGGCCTGAACACATCTGAAGGCCAATATTCCATTATAATGATAGCGCCACCTGCTGGCAACGGTAAGATTGGCACATATATGGGATATACTTTGATATATTCCACTTATATGTAGGACATTAAATGCATATTTCTCAACGTTCACCTTTTTACTAAAGCCACACGATGGCGGTGAGCCCGGGTGCGAGGGCCCGTTCATCGCTGCTTGCAGCTTTAATTATTATTCTTCTTCTTCTTCTTCTTCTTCTTCTCCCGAATGAATCGCATTTTTGAGGGCTTTAACATGCTCAAAAAGTCATGAAACTTTGCACACTCGTCAAACCTGGTGAAAATTTTCGTCTGATATAGGATTCAGAAGAGGGTGTGGCAAAATGGCTCGACAGCGCCACCTATACCAAGAAAATCAACAGCCTTCCAGCTATGTTTCACGTACATGCACGAAAATTGGCACACATATGTAACACACCAATACCTACAAAAAAGACTCTTGGAGCGAAATTCTAAACCCAACAGGAAGTCGGTTATTTTTAATATTATGAGCATATTTTGTGTAATTTTGGTCATTTCCATGTGTTGTATTTTAACGAACTCCTCCTAGAGAGTTCTTCAAATCAACACCAAATTTGGTATGCCTAATCTAAAGGCCTTTGCGATGTTAAATTGCGAAGATCCTGACTTTTCGTTGAAGGGCGTGTCCGTGGCGGCCTGGCGAATTTCGATGATTCGCCATGAAAAATGAAGTTGCTATAACTCACACATACAATGAACAATCTGCCCCAAACTTCACATGTTTGATGAGACTCCGAACCTGAACAGATTGACATGCCCATATTCAGTTATAGTCATAGCGCCACCTATTGGCAACAGGAAGTGACATATTTTACGCTGCGACGAACTACTCCTAGAAATTTTATGACATCAATGTCTTTTTTGTGGTCAGTCTAATCTAAAGGCCTGTGCGATGTTCAGTTGTGAAGATCTTGAGTTTTTGTTAAAAGGCTTGTTCATGGCGCCGCGACGAAGTTCGATGTCTCGCCATGCGAATAAAAGATGTTATAACTCAGGCATAAGATGTCCGATCTTCCCCAAACTTCACATGTGTGATAAGAGTCCTGGCCTGAACAGATCTTCAGGCCAATATTCCACCGGGTGTGGCAGAATGGCTCTATAGCGCCACCTATACACTTTCAACGGAGTGCGCCTCGAGCTATGTTTCACGTACATGTACAAAAATTGGTACACACATGTAACACTCCAATACCTACAAAAAAGTCTCTTGGTACGAAATCCGGATCCCAACAGGAAGTCGGTTATTTTGAATTTTCCCTTCAAAATTGCTGTTGTTTTTGCCATTTTCAGGGGTTGTACTTTAACGAACTCCTCCTAGAGATTTATTCAGATCAATACCAAACTTGGTCAGTGTAATCTAAAGCCCTTTGCAATAATAAATTGCGAAGGACTTGAGGTTTCGTTAAAGGGCGGGTCCATGGCGGCCTGACAAATTTCGATGTTTCGCCATGAAAAAGGAAGTTGCTGTAACTCAGACATACAATGTCCAATCTGCCCCAAACTTCAAATGTTGGATAAGACTCTTGACCTGAACAGATCTACATGCCAATATTCAGTTATAGTCATAGCGCCACCTATTGGCAACAGGAAGTTAAATATTTTACACTGCGACAAACTACTCCTAGAAATGTTATGACATCAATGTCTTTTTTGTGGTCAGTCTAATCTAAAGACCTGTGTGATGTTTAGTTGTGAAGATCTTGAATTTTTGTTAAAAGGCGTGTCCATGGCGCCGTGATGAAGTTCAATGTCTCGCCACGGGAATAAAAGATGTTATAACTCAGGCATAAAATGTCCGTTCTTGCCCAAACTTCACATGTGTGATAAGGGTCCTGGCCTAAACAGATCTGAAGGCCAATATTCCATAGAGTGTGGCAAAATGGCTCGATAGCGCCACCTATACACTTTCAACGGAGTGCGTATACACTTTAAACGGAGTGCGCCTCGAGCTATGTTTCACGTACATGTACAAAAATTGGTACACACATGTAACACTCCAATACCTACAAAAAAGTCTCTTGGTACGAAATCCGGATCCCAACAGGAAGTCGGCTATTTTGAATTTTCCCTGCAAAATTGGTGCTGTTTTTGCCATTTTCAGGGGTTGTACTTTAACGAACTCCTCCTAGAGATTTATTCAGATCAACACCAAACTTGGTCAGTGTAATCTAAAGCCATTTGCGATGTTAAATTGCGAAGGACTTGAGGTTTCGTTAAAGGGCGTGTCCATGGCGGCCTGACAAATTTCGATGTTTCGCCATAAAAAGGAAGTTGCTGTAACTCAGACATACAATGTCCAATCTGCCCCAAACTACACATGTTGGATAAGACTCTTGACCTGAACAAATCTACATGCCAATATTCAGTTATAGTCATAGCGCCACCTATTGGCAACAGGAAGTGACATATTTTACACTGCGACAAACTATTTCCAGAAATGTTATGACATCAATGTCTTTTTTGTGGTCAGTCTAATCTAAAGACCTGTGTGATGTTTAGTTGTGAAGATCTTGAGATTATGTTAAAAGGCGTGTCCATGGCGCCGCGACGAAATTCGATGTCTCGCCATGGGAATAAAATATGTTATAACTCAGGCATAAAATGTCCGATCTTCCCCAAACTTTAAATGTGTGATAAGGGTCCTGGCCTGAACAGACATGAAGGCAAATATTCCATTGGGTGTGGCAAAATGGCTCGATAGCGCCACCTATACACTTTCAACGGAGTGCATATGCACTTTCAATGGAGTGCGCCTCGAGCTATGTTTCACGTACATGTACAAAAATCGGTACACACATGTAACACACCAATACCTACAAAAAAGTCTCTTGGTACGAAATCCGAATCCCAACAGGAAGTCGGTTATTTAGAATTTTCTCTGCAAAATTGGCATAGTTTTTGCCATTTTCAGGGGTTGTACTTTAACGAACTCCTCCTAGAGATTTATTCAGATAAACACCAAACTTGGTCAGTGTAATCTTAAGCCCTTTGCGATGTTTAATTGCGAAGATCTTGAGGTTTCGTTAAAGGGCGTGTCCATGGCGGCCTGACAAATTTCGATGTTTCGCCATGAAAAAGGAAGCTGCTGTAACTCAGACATACAATGTCCAATCTGCCTCAAACTTAGATAGATAAGACTTCTGCCCTTAACAGATCTACATGCCCATATTCAGTCATAGTCATAGCGCCACCTGCTGGCAGCAGGAAGTGTCAATGTTTTACACTGCAAATAACTACTCCAAGAAATTTTATGACATCCAAATTTTATTTTGGTCAGTCTAATCTAAAGTTCTTTGCAATGTTAAATTGTGGAGATCTTGAGATTTTGTTAAAGGGTGTGTCCATGGCGCCATGACAAAATTTGATGTCTCGCCATCGGAAGAGAAGTTGTTGTAACTCAGGCATTAAATGTTCAATCTTCCCTAAACTTCACATGTTCGATAAGAGTCCTGGCCTGAACACATCTGAAGGCCAATATTCCATTATAATGACAGCGCCACCTGCTTACAACAGGAAAATTGGCAGATATATGGAATAAACTTTGACATATTCCACTTATATTTCTGAGTTTAAATGCATATTTCTCACCGTTCACATATCTACTAAAGCCACTTACTGCCGGTGAGCCCGGGTGCGAGGGCCCGTTCATCGCTGCTTGCAGCTTTAATTTTAGGTTGTGTTCTGTGTAAATTAAATATCATTTGTATGTAACATTAAATGGTCTGTATAAAAGTAGAACATGTAATGGCATGCGCCCTGTGTATCACCTTTATTTAGGCCCCGTCCACACGGAGACGCGTTTCTGTGAATACGCACAAATTTTTTATCGGATAGGCGTTGCGTTTTTATCGGATAGGCTTTGCGTTTTCGTCTGGACGGCTAATCCGTATATTTTCTGAAACGATGACGTCATCAGCCCACGTCTCCCCCTAGTCAGACACCTCTACGTCACGTAACAGCAACAAAAACATGAACAAACATTGAACGATTGTCTTTTTATTAACTAATAATAACACTGATTAATAAATGTATTGTTCCATGTTCGTTTGTGTACCACGCGCAAGGTTTCTGAGCATAGTCCAAGTCTTCTTCTCTGTTTTTAGTGTATCTCTGTGGCAGAATTACAGCGCCACATACTGGTCTGGCATGCATACTACATCATCATGCGGTTTCGTGTGGACGCGGATATTTCTTGAGACGAGGAAAAAAAAGACCGGATTGGGGTAAGCTCCGTCTCCGTGCGGACGGGGCCTCAGCCTACACTCACCTAAAGAATTATTAGGAACTCCTGTTCAATTTCTCATTAATGCAATTATCTAATCAACCAATCACATGGCAGTTGCTTCAATGCATTTAGGGGTGTGGTCCTGGTCAAGACAATCTCCTGAACTCCAAACTGAATGTCAGAATGGGAAAGAAAGGTGATTTAATAAATTTTGAGTGTGGCATGGTAGTTGGTGCCAGACGGGCTGGTTTGAGTATTTCACAATCTGCTCAGTTACTGAGATTTTCACGCAAAGTATTTTTAGAAAAAAAGAGGGCTTTAGCACATTCCTAGTGACCAGACTGTATTGGCATAATCGCACCGTAGTAAGTCTGTTGTAAATGTACTACAAGCTTTGGAACATGAACAAACTCTTTCGGTAAATTGCAGTTTTTTTTCTCTAAGAATATTGTGTGCTGTATGTACAGTAAAGGAGGTATTGGTGAAATCACACCTATAGTAAGTCTTATATCTATCTTATATCTATAAACATACTACAAGCTCTGGAAAATTAAAAATAAAAATGATTGTAAAGTAAGAGAGAGATCAGCAAAATCTCATCTGTAGTAGGTCAGTCATGTAAATAGAAACATACTATCTTTGGAACATGATAAAACCCTAAATGTAAATTATGGCATTTTCTTCTTCTAAAAAATGTTGTGTACTGTACACACAATAAAGGAGCTAATGGCAAAATGTAACCTGTAGTAAGTCTTGTGATTAGAAATTCACTACAACCTTTAGAACATAAAAAAAAAACCTTCTGGTGAATTACAGTAATTCTTTCATGAAAATATTTGTATTCCTGGAGGGCCACAGCTCTGCACAGTTTAGCTCCAACCAGCTCCAAAATCACACCTGCTTGGAAGTTTCTAGTGATCCTGAAGACCTTGATTAGCTGGATCAGGTGTGTTTGATTAGTGTTTGAGCTAAACTGTACAGAGCTGTGGCCCTTCGGAAATTGAGTTTGAGAGCTGTGTCTATATAAAGTGGTTGCATATTGTTAAAATCAATTGTGTTAGGGATATCTTTGAACAGTGGAAATGTCCAGTGAAAATCGAACCTAAATCTAACTTTACCACGCTATCATACCGACAATTTGTGCCTGTTAACGCGCATTCACAGTTAATGGGTTCTGACATTGCCAGTAAATTATTGTAGGATCAAATTAACCATATTCCTACACATAATGCGGCAGTGCTGAGTCCGTTCGCTGCTGGCTGTAGCAGCGATTTTTCACAACTTTTTCACAAGTTCATCAAACAACTGTGGTAAGAATGTTTCGTCAAGCACGGGGAGTAATGGCTTCTCCTGCTATTGTTATGTGCAGTGCTTGCCACATGTATAGTTTATCTATCTCTGTCAGTGATGAGGTATTCTCATGTGATAAATGCAGAGAAATAGTTAGGATGACAGAGAAGGTTTCAGAATTAGAGGCACGCATCCAAACTTTAATTGAGGGCAGTAAGAATGTTAGGGCTCTAGATACGGCTTTGGATGTGTCTAGCGCAGGGAGTCCTGTACATTGTTCAGTTCTGCAGCAGGGTAACTGGGTGACAGTGAGGCAGCATAGTCGCGGGTCAAAACACCACTCTTATGTTATGATCAAAACATTAAACAGGTTCTCCCCACTCAGTGATGCACACACTGAGAAACTTGATGAAAGTTCTCTAGTTATTGGCGATTCTATTGTATGGAACATGAATATAGAGACAACAGCCACCATAGTCAAATGTTTACCGGGAGCCAGAGCGCCTGACATCTTGGCAAATTTAAAAGTGCTGGCTAATGCTAAACGTAAATACAGTAAGATTGTTATTCACACTGGCGCTAATGATGTTCAACTTCACCAGTCGGAGATCATTAAACTAACATTAAAGAGGTGTGTGAACTTGCAAGCACATTGTCAGACACCAACCATCTGCTAGCCGCCTCATTCATAGAAGTCAGTTAATTCTCAGCACATAGAGACTCTTTCACCTAGATATCACACTATATATGTTCCCCCAAACTAGAAAATACAAAAAACATGCAAACCAATTTAAGAGTAACAATTTAATTGTAGTTAAACAAATAAAAAACAGATGCAATATGGATAAACAAATGATAAAGCTTGGTTTATTGAATATCAGGTCCCTTTCTACAGAAGCTCTTTTTGTAAAAAATATGATCACTGATCATAATCTATATGTGCTCCCTTTGACAGAAACCTGGCTAAAACCTGATGATTACATTATTTTAAATGAGTCTACCCCCCCAAGATTACTGTTATGAACATGAGCCATGTCTGAGGGTAAAGGAGGAGTTGTTGCTTCTAGTATGTATCCAGACCAGAGGGTGGATCAGCACCGAGAAAGGACCTCTACAGCCATGAAAGACATCTGAGACCAGGACACTCGATTTATAAATTGTGCGCACAATTTACTAATTCGTTCCCGCGATTTGCTAAATTGTGTGCACAATTTAGCAAATCGAGCGAACGCAATAGTAAATCAAGGGGACGCAATATCAATCGTGTGCACGTTTTAGTGAATTGAGGGAACAAATTAGTAAATCGTACGCCCAGTTTATTTATTTTTTTCTTGCATGTCATGTGCCGGGCTCCGTAGCTGATGGCTCGTTTAATCACAGTCACACTATGTGTGTTGTTTTAATAAGGGAAACTGAAGGCATTGTGTCAGGGAAAAATAAACTGTGTATTAACGATTCCAATCTTTTGTTATTCGTGACTCCGTTTTGATGTAGGCCTAAAGTAAATAGGTTAAATGGAATCGAACACCCCTAATAAATCTGTCTTTAAAGAAAGCGACAAAATCTTCCTTGTACAGTTATTTTAATCTACCCACATCATACACGTCTTCACAATACAATCTATAATATTAATAAATTAGGCTAATGGACATTAAACTATAGAAAAATACAAATAAATAAATAATAATAATAATAATAAATGATGGCATCTTCAAAAGGATACTTTCAAAAAATGTACTCACCATCATACCGTCCCAGATGTATGATTATACTTTATCAGATGAACACAAATATTTTTTGAAAAATAATCAATTGTTGTGAGTCCATATAATGCAAATAGAAAATAGGGATATGGTGGTGAGGAAACATTCACACCAGTACAAAGTTGTGACAAAACCAGTATCCCCGGTAGGCAAGCGTGATTTCACCAAGTACAACATGTTCCTGGATCAACATCCCTGTTGATCCTATAACAACATTCCAATCAACCAATTTTCACTGATGATTAAAACGCAAGTTTTGAGCAGTGTAGAGTAGTGCTTGTTGTTTGTCGTTTCTCCAAATCACAAATGCAGACATTGTTTTAGGTTTACACAGCGTGTAAAAACACAGTATAAGTCATTATATTCAGTAATTATGTCCCCACTGGATGCAACACATGCCTCGTTTGTAATGGTTTTTATTGGTTTTGTCTCATTTAGTAATGTCCAGATCGTGAACAAATCGTTTTATCGTTCAAACGGATCTTCTTAGTGCACATGAATGCACAAATTACTCAAGTTATTGGGCTTATAGACATGCCTGGCACTCTTTCTGATGCGAAATAAACCTATAACAGTACATTGATTCAACTGTGTAAAGAGAACCGATGGGATGTTCACGAGTAGAGAACCTGGACTGAGTCTCTTCCTGCTGGGAGACAGCAGTGTTAAGGGGTGTAACATTTCTGTCACACGTTTGAGGCATTCAGCCAATCACAATGCACTGGATAGCTGGCCGATCAGAACAAACTTAGCTTTTTTCAGAATGATGAGATTTCAGAAAGGCAGGACATAGAGAAGAAACAATATTGTACATTATGTGGAAAATAATGTGTTTTTTAACCTTAAACTACATAAACCCATTTCGTTACACCAAATATAAAAAAATAATATTATTTTTAGCAACGTCATATGACCCCTTCAAGAAGCGGTCTTTTGTTCTGTTTTTACACTTTGCTTGAAAACCAAATATTTTATCCATTTCTTAGTGATTTTTGTTGCTCGCACTGAAAAACCTAACCCTACCACAGCAAGTCTAATGGAAAGTTTTAATTACTGATTCATCAACTGGGTTTGTTTGAACTAAGCATCATGTTAGTTTTTTGCATGATCTTTAGGGGGCCAACATTGAAGGACCTATCTACCTGCACTATATGGTCTCAGAGGACTCAGAAAGACAAATTATTTTTCAATTTAAATTAATTTAAGCATCTGTCACCTCTTTTGGCTTTGAGCCATAGGTAGTATCATCTGCAGACTTTGCTTTGCTGCACAGTTGATCACATATTAAAATAAAATATTCAAGGTTTTACACCCACAAAGAGACGATCTCTAAGGTCTGTTGATGTGAACCATAATTAAAAACCCTCTGGAGTCTCACAAATGACTCACATCCTCTTCCCTTTCCTGCTGGTTTGATGTTTTTCCAGAGTTTAACCTATCTGTGTTGGAGAAGCTCCCAGACCGGCTCCCCTCTGCCCTCCTCTTTAATGAGTTCTCCACCTTTAAGTGAATCCCAGAGGAGCTACACACCAGAGGAGGGATGGTGTTGACCAGTATCATCTGCAGAGGCCTCCTCACCTCACGGTAGTGGCAACGCATGTACCGGGCGAAAGCGGCACGGTAAGTCTTATTGAAGAGCGTGTAGATGAAAGGGTTGACTGCCGATGAGAGATAACCCACCCAAACAAACACATTCATCAGTCCCCCCACCAAATCTTCATCACATGCTGAACCGCACACCACCGCCATTACGTTTGTCACAAAAAATGGACACCACATGATCACAAAGAGAAGGAAGACCACGCCAAGCACTTTAGATGCCTTCTGCTCGTTACTGATGGACTGCATGGAGCGACGGCTAGATCCTCTGGAAGCACCATTGCGGCAGAGAGATGAACGTGAGAAGAGAGGCTCAGAAGAGAATGAGCCTCCTGGGACGAATCCAATATTGGACGACAAATTTGGCCGCACTATGAGTCGGTCCAGACACAAAGTCGCTTCACTTTGCAGAGCACTGATGGTGAGAATGTAGGTGATGATCATGATGATGAGCGGGATGAAGAACGCCACAAAGGAGCCAATCAGAATGAAATTGTTGTCCATCAGTTGGCAGCTTTCATTCTGGAAGACTTTGGTGTGATCGTGCAGGCCGAGGACTGGGACAGGCATGGAGATAACTTGAGACAGATGGAGAAAAAATGAGAGTGAGAAGACAGCTTGGAGCTATGGTTTGGCATACCAGTGCTAATAGATGCAATCTCAGTTGTTAAGCGTTACAGAATTGAGCTGGAAAGCAAATTCTGCCTGCCTTTCCTGCGATCTAGAACTTACCCACAGAGATTGTCCAGGCTGCTATAATTTTGACACGAGCTCTTGTTAGAGAGTTCGAGCGGCTGTGGTGGATGGGGTTACGGATGGCAATGTATCGGTCCAAAGAAATGGCGCATAGGTGCATGATGGAGGCAGTGGAGAAAAGAACGTCCAGGAAGATCCAGATCGGACATAAGGCCCAATGAAGAGGCCAGGTGTAACCTAACAAATCAGAGACACAAAAAGCATGTACTTGTGTGTCTTCAGTTAAAGAAACTGTATTAAATATTTATATAAATATATGTATACATTTAAAATACAGTTCAATAATATCAATTATTTCCAGGGTCGTGACATGAAAGAATTCTTGGAGCTAAGTGAATTTTTATTTTTACTTTTTGTACAAGGTTTTCACACTGTCAAAACCAAAAGTAAAAACTGTAATAGTTATAAAATAAAATTAAAAATAACATTACAGATGTGAAAATAACATATTTCAGATAGCAAAATATGATACCAGCTGTGGATTAGTTGTGGTCACTCAAATGAGCTCTGCTTTGCATGTTTGATCTAAAAACAATGTGTTATGCTTTAGGCAGACTTTGTTTTGTCTAGGTTTTCATTGACAGTTCAGATCTCTAAATGACAAACTTCACCAACAAAAGAAGATGAAGAAAGAAGGAGACTAAATAATTCAGCTCTATTATCATGAATCTGTCCGTACTTCATTTATTGAAAGCCAGCTGTCATAACACCAAAGCCACATACATCTGATAGAACCAGGAAGTGGCATGTTTTATTCTCCTTGGTCAAACTATTCAGGACGTCAAATAGGAAGCATAACCGTTTTTTCTGCACAAACACACCAAAGTGCTGCATGGTTACTGCATAATTAATTCCTCATCAAAGCGCTGGAAGGAGTAGGAAGAGGGATTTCTCTCCCCATGCGTGAATACAAGCAGGCTAATTTAGGACATACCAGACGGCCCAAAACACACTCATTACACGCTGAGATAAATCACCTTTCAGCAAAATATATGGAGGCCTAATTATTTAAAGAAATGCATCGTTTTCCAGAGATACAAATGTTACCACACAAGAAAGTTTGCAGTTTACACCTTTGAAAGAAATTCACCGGAGGCATCTGATGAGTTCTGATTCAGTAAAATAGCTGAAATAAAAAATCCTGTGCACAACCCCAGACATAACTTTTAAGGGAATGCTCTTATAAACAATTTCAAGTCTATAAACAGCATCTGTGGCACATTGACAACAACCACAGACAATAACATAAGAATTATCTGTAGTAGTAAACAGCATGTCACAGACTCTGATTATGGCAGAACATGATCATGACTTGTCTTGTAAAAACAAAGAAAATGTGGATTTCAGATACTTAAATGGAAGTCAAAAGTTTAAGGCAGATGATCAATCAATGTGTACTATTTGAAATAAAGTTGTTGAAATCAGTTTTTTATTTTATTTTATTTTTTTACTTTTTGATACCAAGGACCCCAAATACATTTTGTATAAAATCTAAAAATGTAAAGACAGTTGTATATTTTTCAATATATAACAATACTAATTTGACAGTGCATATTTTTCCTACATACTATTATGATTTATTCATATGGTTATATGGCTTTTATTTCTTTAGAATAGTTATGATTTATCTCAAAGCAAAATGTAAAAATATAAAATATGAAAAATATTATTATATATACAGTGGCATGCAAAAGTTTGGGAACCCCTTGAAGAATCTGTGAAAATATGAATAATTTTAACAAAATAAGAGAGATCATACAAAATGCATGTTATTTTTTGTATAATACTGTCCTGAATAATATATAATACATGAAATATGTTTTTATTTAGTCCAAAAGACAAAAATTGCTGAAATTAAATTAATTAATTATTAATTATTATTAATTATTAAAATAACCCCATTCAAAAGTTTGGGAACCGTTGGTTCTTAATACTGTGTATGGTTCCCCTCAATTGTCCTCATTGTGAAAAGATGGATCTCAAAATCATACAGTCACTGCTGGAAAGGGTTCAAATACAATATTTTATGTAAAATATCTTACTCAGGACAGTACTGCAAAAAACAAACAAACATGCATTTAGTATAATCACTGTTATTTTGTTCAAATAATTCACATTTTCACAGATTCTGCAAGGGGTTCTCAAACTTTTGCATGCCACTGTAAATATTATAAATATAAATATAAAAAATTATATTGTGTTAAATATTTAATTGCTTAAATATTATATAATTTATAATTTATTTTTTTATTATTTAATTACTTTTATAAACATAAATGTTAATTAAAAAAACAGGACTTTGACATCCCTAAAAAACAGTAACCCCCTCAGCACCACCTTGTGGCCCCCTGGGGGTCAAAGGACCCCAGTTTCCTATTGATGATTCTCATTATAAACCCTCCTGGTATCCTTGTGCATTTCATGTGTACTTTACATGTTTTGTACTGGCTTAAAATGGCATGATGAGAAATGAAAGACTGTATGACTTTGCATAGCAAGGCTAATAATCAGTTTTATCACATTAGCATCTTCAATGTTCATGTCTTGAGGCCATAACTTATTTTAACAACTATTTTGGTGAAATGCCTTGCCAGATAGACTTCCATTGTGTATTACTGTAAATTTAATACATGTATGATGAATACACATGTAAAAATGGAGAGAAACTCACCATAGAGGATCATCACCATGGCTACTGGCATTACAAGGATACCCAGAAGCATGTCTGTGATGGCTAAAGACCTCAAGAAGTAATTAGTGGCGTTCTGTAACTTCTTCTCCAAGCTCACCGCCATGATGACCAGGATGTTACCTGTCACCGTGATGATTATGACCAGAGAAATCAAAAGTGCCACCCAGTTCTTCTGGACATACTCAGAGGACAAATGGTCTGACCTGTTCCTGTCTTCACTACCATTGCAATCCATTGAGTTATTGAGAACTGCATTACCCAGAGACACCTTCTGCTCCATGAGCCAGTGTTCGGTGCCTTTGTCTTTTGAAATCTTAGCTGGTATCCCGGAGGACCTGAGTTAAGCAGTCGTCCCATTCAGTGCCATCAACGGACAATTTTTTCAAGCGTGACATCGATTAATTTGTGGAACCCATAGTCCAAATGAAGCATTGCACTCCAAGTCTGCGCAACCAAAAATGTTCCAGTTTGAGAGTGACAACATGTTCACAGTCACCTTCAAGAGCCTCCTGTTTTCCACAGCCCGGTTGATGGTTGTTGTACACGGATGTTTAGAGCTCCACAATCCAGATGGATTGTGATTCAGAATAGAGGAGGCAACTTTACAGCCGAATTTACAGTGTGAGAGAAAGAAAGAATGAGGGCACATGAGAGACTGGAACGCACTGATGTTTCATCCTTGCATGCTTACAGCTGTCCTGGTTTAAACAAAACATGACATAAACACAAAACAAGCAATATTATGCATTGCATCATTCCCCTATGAACGCAAATTGCATGCAGCCAAAATGTTCATACTGGTGGCTCCAGCAGCTAGACTCATTCACCAACGTAAGACATCAAACTCTGTTTATGTTGTGTTTATATACATTACCGCTTAATCTGGAAGAGTTTTCCTGTTTCCAGCCACCTCGAACACGAGAGCTGGAGAATGAGCCAGTGATGATGCATGCCTCTCTCATCAACCCAACATGTGGTCCTGTTCCATTCATCCTTTCTCTTCTCCTTTCAGTACTTCGGTCTCTTATCTCCCTCCCTCCCTCCCTCTCTCTCTCTCTTTGCAGATAGTTCTCTCCAGCTGTAACTGTAGCTGCTTGACTGCTTGAGCTCCCATCAGAAAGTCTTGCCTTTGAGTGGTACCTTTGGTGCTTTTCAGCTGCAACAAAGACATATGAACACACATTTATACAGATATTCAAATAAGTACCTCAAGGCTGGAAACTGAAGGGGGATTTGAAGGAATGTCCCATTTTACCTAGTAAACTTGTACTGTATATCCAGGAAAAACAGCAAATACTACAAATATAAAGCCTCATTTAGAATAAATCAGGTTATTACGGTGGTGTTAACCAGGTGGTGTTCTCCACAAGTTGCTAGTTAAACAACAGATGCAACAGATTTTTTTTACTGTGGATGGCATTTAGACCATCAGTTATCATTTATATGTGTATATATAATGTACCCTCATGTCGTTCTAAATCTGTGTGCATTTATGTAAAAAAAAAAAAAAGTGTCTCTGGTTTTTGAAAGTCATCGTGGCCAATGTTGTTTGAATCCCAGCATTCTTCAAAAAATCTGTTATATTTTAGATGTTATAAAAGAATGGCCAGTGTCTTTTAGTAGGCTCTTAAAAGCATGTCTTTTAGTTTTATTTGCTGCCTTTCACATCACACAGATTTGGGACCATGCATTTACAGTGAAAACAGGAGACTTAATACATAATCATTAATTAAGCAAATATTTATCAAAAGAACATGATGTATGTCATCCTGCGAAAGGTGTTCCACTGATCCCCATTCCTCCTGCAGGATACAACCTGAAATAATCCTGGTAAATTGATAAATTTCCACAGAAGACCTCTGCCATCACAGGATATTAATAATGCATTATTAATACACATCATGAATTAATATTTAATATTTTCCAAGAATACATCCTCACTTTTATTAAAAATGGGGGGGAAATGATACCTCTTCCTCGAGGCAAAATTGGGAGAGATGGATAGAGGTAAAAATTGGAGAGGGGGTAGAAATAGATACAGAAAGGGAAGAAGAATAAAAAATAATGCAGGGCTGAGAAAAAGTAAAAGCTGGACAAACACTGAGTGAGAAAAAAAAATTACAAGGTAAGACAAGGCAGAAAATCCATACAACTTTGGTCCTGCTAATTCTCCAAGGTTTGCGATGAAAAAAGGCAAAGTGAAGGACAGGCCAGAGAGGGCAAACAGATGTACAGTAGCAGAAGTGAAGTGATCAAACTGCAGAGGACAGAACAGGGGAAAAACTCCACCTTGTCTGTCTCCATCCATATAAATGATGGATCGCTCAGCCGGCAGAGAGACTGATAGACCATTCTCTTTCACTCACTCCTCGGTAATGGAAGGAAGGAGTGTGTGTGAGCATAAGAAGAAGCTGGATCGAGAATGTGTGTGTGTGTGTGTGTGTGTGTGTGTGAATCGAGAGGCCCCTGGATGTCCTGTAATTGCTCACCTGGGAGCAGTAGGAGACAAGGAGAGTGAGATGCAGTTCAGGTGTCAGACTCTGTTCTGCACACAATGCTGTGATTATGAACCTCATCAACGTTCCAAAACTCACCAGGCCTGGAGAACATGATACGTTTAACAGCACTAAACCAAAGCTGTACTGTACTGTTTAGTGCCCAAATGAAAAAGTAAAAAAATCACACACACACACACACACACACACAAAGGATTTCATGCTGAATGTGATCCATTTGATGCAGATTCCTAGATGTGCACAGCTAGTGCTTGTGGCAAATAAAGGACAAAGGACAAAACAGCAGACACAGGAGTGAGTTTAAAATGATCAGAGATTATCTGGTAACACTTTTCGAAAAGGTGTATTAACACTACATGTTTTTTATGTATCATATTAATGTATCATCTTTATGTAACATGATACATCAGGCTTTTTTTTGACTCATATGTTTTGAATATGGAGAACATGGAGCTCAATGCCTCGTACACACCTCAGTTGTATTCATAGGCCCAAACTGAGCAAAAAATATGCCATTTTGTTGTAGTTGCTGATATTTATATGGTGAAAAAGTAGGATTCTTAGAAGGAGGGCTTAGAAATTTGCATATGAAATAAAATTATAACAACAATGCATAATGAACAGCTGGGTTTTCCTCTTTTTTTTTTACTTATTGGTCATTAAAAAAGTAAAAGTTCATTAAATAAAAACAAAAACATGGGGGGAAAACTAGAATGTCCTCTTTTTTTGAGGTATGATCACAATATTATTTTACAGCAATGAAGACTGTGGCTTTACATACACATATGCACATTCTACACGTGTAACAATATTAAGCACATTCTAATTGCAAACACTGCTATTACTCATGAGTCTCTGCTGACTCCGTTACTTCCCACAAAAACAGTGTGATTTAACAAACACACATTTCTCAGGCGATCCCACAGTCGACAAGGCCTGCACCAGCTGGGGAGACTGTTGGCTTTCATTTAGCTGATAAATACTTCATGGCAACCAATTAGCACATCCCATGTGTATTCAGATACAAGCCTCAATCACATTAAAATCTGTCTGAATTATATTAACGGCTTGCACAACTAAGGAAGATGTTTTATAGTACATGTTATGTAGGTAAGCCTCACAAGGGAATCACATATGCACACACATACACACACACACACACACACACACACAACAATTATGGTAATTGTCAAAACATTTATGCATTTAGCAGATGCTATGATCCAAAGCATCTTTTGAAAGAACACAGTGTGTGTGTGTGTGTGTGTGTGTGCTGTTGATGGTCTCAGTAGTTTGAGTGGAGTTTGATAGTTCATTCTACCAGAGAGGAACTGAGAGTTTTTTGGGAGAGTGACTTTTTTCTTGTAGTGAAGGAACAAAAAGGCATCACTCATTCCGTGACCTGAGCTGGCGAGGGAGAGGGTGCATATACTTGTAGGAGTGACTTCAGGTAGAGAGGTGCTTTTCCAGAGGCAGTCCTGCAAATCCAGCATCACAACCCTCAATCTGATTCTGGCCTTAACTGGGAGCCAGTGAAGTGAGATCAGGATGAGTGTGACGTGATGTTAGGGTTGCTGGGAGAAAAGGGGGCCAATAGCAGATTCACAGTTTGCCAAATTTATTGAACAAAAGCAAAGGCAAAAGTCCAAAACAATCAGCAACCAGGTAAGGAATCCAAAACTGAACTGCGTACAGGAACTGGGTATATCAAAGAGGAAAGAAACAAACAGGGCATGAAAACTAGGCACGACTAGAGCAAAAGAGTTTTAAGGGCAGTAGTGAAATGGATGGTAGCCAAGACACACTGACAGAGAAGCAGAGAAAGAGACAAGCATAAGTATAGAAGAAAATCTATGCAAAATTGAGAGACAGGTGTGTGTGTTGAGAGCTGGATCACTAATTAGAATAAGGTGCAGCTTTGAAGGCAGAGTGAGTGGAATTTACCACTTAAGACATAACACAACAGAAGGGCTGATGGTCAAATCAGCGTCCTGACAGGAACCCCAGCCCCAGGAATGCCACCAGGCTTTCCAGGGTGAAGGGCAGATCGATGGTAATCCTCAATAAGAGAGTCGGGACCCAACATCTCTCCACCAGACCATACCCCTCCCAATCAACCAGATACTGGTCGCCTGGAATCAAGAATCCTCCTAATGGTAAAAGCGGAAGCACCCTCAACCATCATGGGGGGAGGGGGCAGGGGTATAGGGGAGAAGATGAAGAGAGAGGACGAATAAAAGGCTTGACACAAGACATGTGAAACACTGTGTGCACTCGACGAAGAGGATGCGGAAGCCAAAGCCGAACCTCCTCCGGACTGAGCACCTTAAAAATGGGGTATTGCCAAATGAACCACGGTGCCGACTTCTTGGAGGGCACCTTAAGAGGCAGGTTCTTGGTGGAGAGCGATAACTTTTGCCCACAGATGTATCTGGGTGCCTCAGCCGTTCCCTAGTTCTCAGAAGTGCTTCCATGGCCCTCCTCCAGGTCCGCCGACATCGATTGATAAATGCCTGAACTGAGGGAACCACAGCTTCGGAACTCTGTGAAGGAAACAGAGGGGGTTGACATCCGAGACAGCAAAAAAAAAAGGAGATTAGACGACACCGGCAATGTATTGTGCGCATACTCAACTCATGTAAGCTTCTGGCACCAGGATGAGGGATTATGCGAAGCCAGACAATGAAGGGTCCTCCCAAGGTCCTGGTTTGCATGCTCGGTCTGGCCGTTGGTCTGTGGGTGGTATCCTGACGACAGGCTAGGGGTAGCACCAATTTGTCGACAGAACTCCCTCCAGAAGTGAGAGATGAACTGGGGTCCCCGGTCAGAAACCACATCCTCCGGAAGACCATGGATCCGAAAGACGTGGTCCATGACCGCCCGAGCAGTCTCCCTGGCAGAGGGAAGTTTAGGGAGAGGGATAAAGTGAAGCGCCTTGGAAAAGCAGTCCACCAAAGTAATGACAACCGTATAGTGACCCCACTCCAGAACCTCTGGCCGAACCGACTCACCGCCCCCCCCCCCCCCGGCACCTCTGCCTCCGACAGAGCCAGCCTGACATGCTCCTTGATACCCCAGGTGATCACCACACCACACAACCAGGTGAAATAATGTCTGCTGGTGGAGTTGTGTCCTCCGGGGCCATGAATTGACAGGAGAGCACGTCAGGCTAAATGTTTTTGGAGCCTGGTCGGTAAGACATGGTAAAATTAAAGCGACCAAAGAAGAGTGCCCAGCGAGCCTGCCTGGAATTCAGTCGTTTGGCTGTTTGGATATATTCCAAGTTTCGGTGGTCGGTCCAGACCAGAAACGACTCTGCCGATTACTTCAACCAGTGCTGCCACTCCCCCAAACCCAGCCGAACAGCCAGCAACTCCCGGTTGCCGATGTCGTAGTTCCGTTCTGTGGGGGACAATCGGTGTGAAAAATAAGCGCAAGGATGTAATTTATTGTCAAGAGGGGATCATTGAGATTCCTTTTATCACATTTACTCATTACCATGACATTTAAAATTTCATTTAAAAAATTTTTTTAAGACTCAACAAATTGCTTTTACAGAGTGTGTGTTTGTATGTGTGTATGTGTGTGTACACACACACACGCACTCTGTAAAAACAATTTGTTATATATTTGAATATATATATTTGAGCTGCCAATCGATGAAAAAATTTAAGTAATCGCACATGTTTTCTGAAATTAATCACAATGATTCGTCATTAATCCCACCTAATATTCAAGTTTTTAAACATTCTTTTATATTGCAATAATTTCACATTCAGTCTTCAAATTAATGTAGAAACAACATAAAAATTGTTTTAATAATAGTTTAATATCATCTTTTTTATGGCTGAAGGCCAGTATCACAAAAAGTATGATAGCTGACAGCACAGGATTTTTTTTTTTTTTAACTGACATATGGCCTGACAACATCTCATCTGACCAGAGTTCACTGTTGTTCTACTGAAGCTCCTCATCACCTGTACCTTTTCCATGCTTGTTTGATTAGCGCATGGCACTGAGGTGCAGTTGGAGTCTGTGTCTGAAAAGTGTCATTGAAATTGAAGCAAAGATTAAAATAATTGACCCCCCTGGTAGAACAGTGAGAGAGCGTAAGGTTAGAAAGGGGACTGGAATCTGCAGTTACCAAGGCAACAGAGAGTAATTTCTGTCGCCACAAACTGATGAACAAGTTTGTTGAAGACTCACGTCCACCCATATCAGTAGCATCTCTCTCAACATGGGAAAACTGATAATTGAGCACAGGCGTTATGGCACAATGTACAACCAGCTGTCAACTGAGCATATAACAAAAGCAGACATTTTTAAACAACAACATTCCATTCAAACAAGTCCACACAGTGTGTTTTTTTAAAGACAGTCTTTTAGCATCAAATCCCTCAGGCAACAGCGGCTCAGTACTAACAGTTACACATTGTATCTTTAATAGCGTCAAAACAGCATGACTGATGCAGCAACTGACAAACTCAGAGCACAGAGAGAAAAACACTTGGCACATGTGTGGTGGGTGAGTCTCCAGGGACCACCTGACACATCGCTCCATAACAGCAGGTGAGGTAGGAGGGGTGCGGACTGCGGAGACATCCTCAACTTCACCTCTCTCACCTTTCTCAGCAAAAGATTTATGAACCCCTGTCAGAGCCACACAACTAATGAGAGAGAAGATGGGCGACAGAGCTAGGGAGAGAGGGATGAATGGATTGAGAAAGGCTATAGGGAATATGATAAGAATAGTTAATAAAAGGGAAATGGTGTTGGAGAGAGGTCGACACTAAAGGCTTAATTTGAGGCCTTTGGTAAGGGCAATTTTAAGAATTGAGGTGCAAGTGAGATGTCTGTTTTTCCAAATATTGCTTTTTTTAGCATCCATTTGAAACCACTTGATAACCTGCGCAGGGCCCTGTTTTAGTTTTTCCCAAATTCCATTTTATATTTGGACACATACACATACAGAGTTATGTATACAACATACAACCTGCACTGAAATGTAGATGTGGAATAGATAAAATATTTGAAGGATAAACATAATAATGAAAACGTAAACTTGAAATACTCCAAAGACTGAATACAAAAGCACTAATGCAACAAAAATAATAACTAGTAAAATATACAGGTAATGTAAAGAATGGAGAATGTTAAAACAGTAATAGTAACAGTATAATAGTTTATAGTTAACAGTAATAGTGCTATGTTTTATTTATTTTTTTTATTTTTTCCAAGATTCTTTTATCGGTTCAAACTTTTTCGGCAAACTAAAAAGTGCTGCACAACAGTTTTTCCTTTTTAATTAAGGCACTGAAAAACAATTGTGGTATTCCTTACAAATAATATTTTAATAAACTGTATTATCATTATTGTTACTATTATTTTGAAAAGTACACTCTTATGTACAGTAGTGACATGGAGAAGCTAACTCACAACGTTTACACAACAGTTACGTAATTTCTGACTTCATTTCTTCAAATTGAATTTCTTCAATTTTAATGATAATTAGTTTTATCAAATGAAATGGTATTATCCTAATGAAATGAGTCTCGGAGCAGCTCTTGACATTAAGTTCATGAAGATTGTCCTTATAGGCTATAGTGATAAGGCAAACACTGAAAACACCAAGATTGTATACATGTGTAGATTGAACCCATGTGTAGACAAAACTGTGCCATTTCACACAAAGACGTGCGGAACATACAGACTTCATATTTCAAGCAGTCTTTTTGCAGTCTAATACCCACAGACACTAGTCCATATTGCGGTTAGATTAAGTGTACAGCCCTATTTTTGATTAACTTATCCAAATCTTGCCCAATTCTGTTAGACAGTGAATTCCATTTTAATTAATAGATTCGGTGAGTCCATCTCTGTTTTCCACACTGTGTAAATCATAGGGCTCTATTTTTGTCACCAAAATTCACAGGGCAATGAAGTGAATGATACATTCTGATATTATAAGAATGGCTTAAATCCACAAATTACTTTCTTAAAAGTTCCCTCAGTCAACTGCAAATCTCCAATATAAAATGTTCCAGGATGTCATTTCAACTTAGTTCCAGTGAGTTCACAGGCAAAGCCCTGAAGAAGTTCTTCTCCAAAAGCTGAGGATAATTTTAGCCTCAGGGGCGTATCAACCTCAGCACTGCAAGAAAAAAATCAGAGGCCCCACTCCACCAAAAATAAACAGGTAAATATGAACTAGCCTGCGGCATGGTGGGAAATTATGCAAATGTTATTTCCAATGAGGTGAATCTTGACTTGAGCTATACCGATCGAGGAAATAAAAATACCACAATAGCGACTGGCTGTAAACAGAAGTACATCCAAACAGCTGAGAAGAATATTACACTGCAACAGAAATGTAAGTATTGACTAAAATTTGATGATGGAAATGGGTTGTAATGGAAAACAAACAGGCATCAAACATTAATTTTATTGACGCAGGTTCACCACTACTTACGAGGAGCTGCGCACCTTTGGTAACCATTCGCTGCTTTGCACAACAAGTTTGTGACAGATCAACAGTTTTTGCAAGGATGCACATATTTTGCATGTTTTAAGAGAGCTTCTAAAGTATTTTCCAAAGAAGCAGTTGTGCAAGCTGAAACATCTCTGATTAAATCATTCTCACAACTGCTGAATGTGTGTGCGTGTTCACAATTGTGCCACTATGTCAAAAAGATGACTAGATTTTATATATTTGTCCAAAACATCAACTTTAAAATGGAATAATTTTAGTCTAATAGAGGTGAATGCCAGTAAAAATATCTTTAAGACCCTTAAGACAAAATATTAAGACTTATATTCAGTGGGGCTATATCTTGTTTGTTTGAAATATTTATTTGAAGGTGGAATGTGTTAAAAACAAACTTCAGTAAAGATACATTTAAGATTATTTTTATTAAAGAAAAAAAAGTAGGTTTATTGCTTAAAGTATAAATCTTAAAACAAGAACAAATGCTTAAAACAAGAAGAATAAACTGCATTTTAACATAACTACTAATAAAAATTTCTCTTTTTAAAGAATTATTAGATTAATCCCAGGCATGCAAGAAAGAGAGCATCCAAAGTTGTATGAGGCCAACTACTGTGTGACATAATTAAAAAAATATGAAGCAGTGCAGTATCGATTCCCATCCAGTAAAGATAGATGAGCTGTAGAGGTTATGTAAGCTCACAGAAGGGAACATATCAACATGAGTTTGCCTGACCCCATCTTCCAACTTTAACATATTCCCATAAACATATATTCCATAGCCTACAGGGATTATTATAGAACATCTCTAAGATTGCATGAAATTAAAACTTGTTCATATGAAACATATGTACATCACCCTTGGCAAAGAAATATATTGTTTAATTTATTTAAAGCATGACGCATTTGAAACAGGCACCCTGAAGCCAAAATCTTCACTGCCCAAACGATTGTCTGAATAGTGCATTTCAAAGACAACTCAACTGATTTCAAATCATCACTAATAGAACATTTTTAAAGAAGTGGATTTATCAGTCAATTAATATTTGCATCTAATATCAATATATACCTGAGCTAGCACAACACTTCACTGATGGCCCTTCAAATGTAACTGTACCATTTAACACACACACACACACACACACACACACACACACACACACACACACACACACACACACACACACACACACACACATATATATATATATATATATATATTGTTATTACATTTGTAATAAATATTTAGGCTTATATTAAAGTATGTAAATAAAAGAATAGTTCTAGATCATCAGTTGGTTTCTGACTAAATATAAGCAAATATGGCATAGACTATTTTGCCCATAAGTAATCTAATCTCATAGTATTTGTAGTGTTATAGTGTTTATATATATATATATATATATATATATATATATATATATATATATATATATATATATATATATATATAGGCCTATATATATATATATATATATATATATATATATATATATATATATATATATATATATAAACACTATAAATATATATATATATATATATATATATATATATATATATATATATATATATATATATATATATATATATATATAAACAGGAGAGTGCCTGACACAGATCCTTGCAGCACTTCATATTTTACAGCTGTAAGGTTAGATGCTTCCTCATTTACAGAGACACAATGGTAACCGTCAGATGGGTAGGATCTAAACAACCTAATTCCTGGAGGGCCAAGCCCTGCAAAGTTTAGTTCAAACCCTGCTCCAACACATATACCAAGTAGTTTTCAAAGAAGCCTGAAGGACTTGATTAGCTGAAAATAAACTCTGCAGGGCTGTTGCCCTCCAGAAACTGTTTTGCACCCCGACCTAATCAATCTTAATGACTGTTCCTGAATACCAATGACATTCTGTAATCTAGGTAATAGTATTTCATGATCTATTATGTCAAACACTGCTCTAAAATCGATCTAAGCATCTAAATGCAGTCTTAGTCAGATGCTAGAAGCAAGTCATTTGTAACTTTAACTGAGTGCAGTTTTAGACATTTTAGACAATGATAATTATTTTAAGCATAACTCATATATCACATACGGTACTTCCAGGGGGCCCTGCACCAGCTGAACAGCTACCATTGCGTTTAATAGGAATGTTACTGGATGGTTGAAGTATTACAGACCTCAAACTGTGAGCTGCCAAATTCAGAGCACTTTCCTTTTGAAAAAGTTAAATTCTCACTACACGACCAAATCTATCATTAAAAATGCTTCAAGGGACTTACTTTGCAATAGAAGTGCATGTTCTACATTTCAAAAATAGACAGTGGCAGAGTCTGTGAGTAGCATCAATCATCTTCCTCTGAGACACTTCAATATTTTTATTGTTTTCTGCAGCCACTGCACTGGTGGCTCCATGTCAGACTGAGAGAACACCAATAACACACATATTCCCTGTGAGTGCTTGTGCGTTTACTTAAAAGGGAAATGGTGCATTTCTCTTCAGGAGAACAGAAAAGACATCCTGCAGCAACACTCCCTCCCGCCAGAAAAGAGAAGGAGAGGAGGGAGGGATGAAGAACGAGGGGGTGGGAATTTCTTTTAATGATACTGTGTGTGTGTATACATATATGGCAAAAGATAGGACCAATGTGTCCGAGACATTCTTTACCCAAAGAGTCAGATCTCCGAACATTTCAACAGTATAAATACAGTCCCACATAAATACATCCTCCACTTAAGCAATCAAAAAAAATTATAACATTGACGAAAAAACAACAGTAGGCAGTACCACTGACCCAATCTAAACCAATAGAACCAAAAAAATCCAACAATATGTTAGTGGACTGGTTTGATGGGCTCTGCACTCTGGTGAGGTTGATTTGCATGAAATGAAAGTGGTAACATGCAGACACACGTGTCCTTTAACAATCTGAAAGCACTGATGAGACAGAAGGAACAGGGAACCACAGAGAGACAGAAACGAGAGCTGACAGGAGCTTGACCAGGACACGGGGTTGTAGAGAACTCTACTGGAGGTCTGAGACTAGACAAGCACAAGTGCTGGGCTTAGATTTAGTTCATGTAAGATGGTGTGAATAGTGATGTGGCTTGTAGGTTTGCTTTGTTAGATGGGCAGCTGGAACTTGACATCAACTTGGGCCTCTTTAGCCAATGATACAATTTCAGAAAGCTTCACAACCTAGAGGAAAAGAGAGAGAAAGGTATGGTTTAACATTATGATCCATTTAATTATAACACAGTGTACTAAATTTGAATAGTAAAAATCAAAAAGTAATGATGGTTACATAACATTGTTACAAAAGTCTTTATTTAAAAAAAGTAATATGTTCTGTTTGGCTGTCGTGATTATCCAGCGGTTCAGCTGTATGATCACTTAAACCAATCAAGCACCTCCATTGCTTGTATCTGGAAATCAGGTTTGTATAGTCACTGTATAGTAATAATGAGATTTGCTTTGATTCTGTTCGATGCAAAGATTTATGGCCTGCAACATATTCTTTGATTTCTCCTTTTGTACACTTTCCCCTTTTAAATGACACGGGTGTATTTTGTTACCCTTAGTTATTGTATTAGGTAGCATGAATAAACAAAGAATTTCTTTGTTTCTTTTTTACACAGCATTAATTAATCTAGATGATTTATTCATAATTTGTTTGTATTTTATTCACTCACAAAACATTAAAGCCATTTATAATTTATAGTTGAGAGACGTATTATGCATTTATGTTTTATTTATAACTTGAAATATTAAAATAATACAAGTAGAAATTGATATTATCCAAGATTATTAAAAGCTGTAAAAGTATATTTCATTGTTAGTTCATGAAACTTAAAGAATTAACTACTATTAATGAACTGATCCTTGTTTGAAATGTGTATGCATGATGTGAATTTTGATTCTATATTTCCCCTTCAAATAAAGTGTAAATGTTGCTATTTTAATCATTAATGGCAGGTGAAGTTGTGGGAAATTTTCTCCTGTCTCTCAAAAGTAAGTGATATGGGTTTGGAACAACGACTAAATGATGACAGATTTTTTATTTTTGGGTGAACAACTCCTTTAAAATCTCATATTTCTTTGCACTATCAATTGGATTCCCAAACCATGATGGGTAGATTCTTCTTCATGTCATTTTGGATTTGCTAACATGCATGCATAAATGAGAGCAACGCACCATTTTGGCCGCCTCGTCCAGATCATCACAGGCCAGGATCTTCAGAGGGCTGGAGGCGATCAGAGCCTTAGCATCGTCTACTCTTGTTCCTGGAGATCAGACAAGCGCAATGAGAGTGAGATGAAGGGCCTGAAAACATGAGACACTTTTTTCTTTTTGTCACCATTCTGACCAATCGGTGAACTGGTTAACTGTTCTCTGATAAAAAGAAACTGAAGCAACGTCAACTTCTTAAGTGTTACTTTATACAAAAGCAACATCTAACAAGTGACATAAATGATAAAGTATTGTGTAACTAGAAAAATCTATATTTACTATAGTAATTTGCATTTGCCATTTCCTTTTTCCCAGGCCTTGAAAACTATTTGAAAATATCCCCAAATATTACCAGGTTTTCCCATGACCACAAGAACCTCTGATATGCCTGATAAGTCCTATTCATGTTATTTTCTAAGGAAACCTGAAGTGCTTGTTTTTGCAGGCATAACTGATAATATGATCCAGTTTTTAAGATCAGCAACCTTTTAAATGAAGTATGGGAACTGAAAATACTTTAATGGGTTTCAAATCATCCCTCCGCCTCTCAATTAATCAAAGTCACCCACACCATCAATCATAATCATAGAACTGAGTTTGGTCTCTCTCACCTTGTAACCGCACTACGATGGGGATTTTCAGTTCTAAGTCAGTGACAGCAATAATAATGCCCTGTGCGATGACATCACACCGCATGATGCCACCAAAGATGTTTACCAAAATAGCTTGGACCTGTTAGGGACAAAAAATTTTCTGACATGAGCGGTGCAATAAAAATAGCCGCAATAAACACAGAAGCCAATGTAATTCAATTTATCATGACAATACCTTTTTATCAGACGTGATGAGCTTGAAGGCCTCTGTCACCTGCTGTGCAGTGGCTCCGCCTCCAACATCCAGGAAGTTAGCAGGTGTTCCACCATGCAGTTTAATGATGTCCATAGTTGCCATAGCGAGTCCAGCCCCATTGACTAAACACAGATGACATCGCATGTATAGATTCACAAATATTCAATATTCAAATCTAATTATAATGGTACAAATCATATCTAGCTTACTAAAAGTGCAAAATACAATATATAGAGGTCTTTAATTCTAATATTACACATATTATATATATATATATATCTCAAGAATGCTGATATGTGAGTTTGGTTTTTGAATCGTCCACTCAATGCTGTGATAATGTTTCACTAATGGATGGTCATGGCTTTTTGTACTGACCCAGACAGCCGATAGTGCCATCTAGGCCGATGTAGTTGAGGTCTGCTTTGGCTGCCTCTCTGTCTCTGGCGTCCTCCTGGGTCCAGTCTCGCATGTCAAACACTTTCTTTTGTCTATAGGCAGCATTTGAGTCAAAGTTGATCTTAGCGTCCATACACATCACTGCAAAGCACATAAGAAGTCATCTATGAATGCAGAATCTATGAACCTGTTATAGAGTATTACAGTGTCGGGTAGAGCTGCACAACACTGGAATAAACTGACATTGAATTTGTTTTTCTGCTATATTTACTGGACCTGAAAAAGCACAGAAATTGTTTTGAAATTGAATCTTGAATAGCTCTATTTGATACTATTATCCAATATAAAAATGATTGGGGGGATTTTGTTGAGGAGCACAGAAAAAAAAGATTACAGCTGAAAAATTACTATTAGTTAGCATGAACTTCAGTGATACGGGAAAACATTTGCTGTTCACACTTCGGTATACCCTTTTCTTAACTCAAATCTATTTCCATGACCTTAAGGTGAAAATGTTTTTTTTTTTTTTACAAAATTCTTTCAACTTAAGTTTTCATAGGTCACATTCCCACTGTTTTTGACATATTCAATATGACTATAAAACAATCTTTTTTTTTAAGTAATAATTTTTTTGTGATAATTGTTATATACAAAACAAATATTTTGGAATAATACTATTGTACTCTTTAAAAAAAAATAATAATAAATAATAAAAAAAAACTTTAAAAAGTATTTAATTAAATGACTAAGACAGAAATTCTTAAACTTAATTTCTTTATGTAATTTTCTTTAAATCATCACATTTTTATTTTGGTTGTTTTTTGGCAAATTAATACAGCCTGGAGAGTCTTCAGAGTGAAGACTGGCACTGTGCAGTATATATTAGATTATAACAGTGGTTCATCATCTCAGAGTGGCTCGATTCACAGTAAACAAACCAATCTCCTCTGATATGCTCTGATATACATGTAAATGAACACAGTGTCAAGTTTAACTCTAAAGCCCACAGTGACAATAATTATTCATCCAAAAAGCCATTTCCCGATACTGATATTATTTTGTGCAGCCCTAGGACTGGGTTCTTAAATGTATACATAACGATCTAAAGTGCAAGGTGTCTGCTTCTGTGTACCAATGCCAGATGAATCCTCCACCATTGGGTTGATCTCTACCATAGATGCATCATACTTCA
This sequence comes from Carassius gibelio, assembly GCF_023724105.1. Classification (NCBI taxonomy): domain Eukaryota; kingdom Metazoa; phylum Chordata; class Actinopteri; order Cypriniformes; family Cyprinidae; genus Carassius; species Carassius gibelio. The sequence continues at coordinate 6,851,371 of NC_068376.1, read as the reverse complement.
TGAACACATCATAAAGTTTCAACATGTTTTCTGCAGCTTCATTGATCAATGCAGGGGGGAAACCCATCTTCTCTGCCACCTAAAAGAGAGAGAGAGAAAAAAAGAAGAATAAAAGCATTTTTCAAGCAGGGGCCAGTGTGGGAACTGTCTTACAGAGCTATATAACACTCTGCACCTCACCTTAATAGCCTGATCCATCTTTATTCCCTCTATGATATCAATAGGCTCTTTCACAATGGCATCAGGATTCTCTGCAGCCACATCCTCAATATTCACGCCTCCCTGAGAACTGCCAATCAGCACAGGGCCCTGTAGGGGGTGAAGCAGAACCTGTGATCATTTCAAGGCCAGGTGAAACCAGTAAAGTGATGGTATTTCAGGACACAACACAATAAAAGTTGCCCTCTATTGGCCATTCTGCTTACTGCAGCATGTAGATTGGTGATGTCATTTTTGAATGCTTGCAAAAAGACTTATGTACTTGGATGCACACATATGCAAGGCAGTTTCATAGATAAACCACACAGTACTGTCCTCTCACCTGGAAGGACCTCTCCATGGTGATGGCAAAATAATACTCTCTGCGTGGGTATCTGCGCTCGCAGATAAACACCTGGTTACAGATCCGCCCCGCCTCTCCGGTCTGCTTAGTGAACAGCTTCTTGCCAATCATCTTAGAGGAGATATCTCTCGCTTCCTCTGGCCTGTAGACACAATGAAAGTGAGTAGACAAAAGGGAAATTGGAAAAGTAATAAGGTGATGAACAATAAAGCAGGTCCAAACACTCACGAGTAAACAATTCGAACTCCGCCTTTCAATCCTCCCTCAAAAGAGCCTTTGCCTCGACCACCCGCCAACACTTGGGCTTTAACCACCAGGTCTTTAGAGCCTGAAAAAAAGCGAAAGAATAAACAAGAATGAAAAAAAGCCTTGAATAATGCCAACCAAACAGACAGAGAAGTACACAAAACACATGGCCACGCTCAAAGGCCGTTAGCAAACAAACAAATAGCACTTAAATTGACAGATGAAAAATACACTACAGAGCTGCCGCATCCTCAACCAGTGAGTCACACTGTAATTAGCTACAGTCTCTAAACCTGCACAGACCTGGTGTGCAGACGCACAGAACAGGCTTATGAAAGTCTGGAACTGATTGTTATGATAAATGTAATGCCACATAACAGACCGGGAAGGATTAAATAGTTTTGATTCACTAGGATTTAAACTGCATAACCAGTTGTAAACAACAGACATGTGACGCCAATAAGAATGATTCAGGAAAGCCTCAATTCTGTCTGCTTGGTAAAAACAATAAGGTGGAGTTAATACAATTTTGACTGGGAGTTGGAACTTTACAAGCCAACTTTTCAATAAACAGACATAACTACACTTTTTACTAGTGGTATTGGTTGAGATGGTATTAATAAAAAACATTTTATTTACCTAATTTTGTTCCAACCCCAAAAGATCTATGTAGACAAGGAGATATTGAGCAAAATGATCGTGCTGCCTTTTTCCTGCCTAATGGCTTGAATTTGACTGTTCTTAACTACAATTCAAGTTTAAGGCAGTTTTTTTTTTTTGTAAATTAATATTCAGCATGAATGCATTACATTTATAAAATGATACATTGAAGACATAGTGTTACAAAATATTTCTATTTGAAATAAATGCTGTTCTTTTGAACGTTCTATTCAGCAACAAATCCTTAAAACATATATCACAGTTTCCACAAAAATATTAAGTAGCACAACGGTTTTCAACATTGGTAATAATAACTAGAAATGTTTCCTGAGCTCCAAATCATCATAACAGAATCATTTTCAAGAGATCATGTGGCACTGAAGATTGGAGCTATGATTGCAAAGAAATTCAGCTTTGACATCACAGATATAAATTATATAAATGTAAACATTTATTTCACAATATTACTGTTATCTTTTTTTCTGGAATTAAGTCTTTCCATGATTGCTTTCAATGTATGGAAAACAGCAGCATGAATATTCTGATGAACCTCGTTTTGTGCTCCACAATCTGTTATAGGATTTAGACTTTAGGATTTAGAAGAGGGTGAGTATATACTGAAAGAATTTTCAGCTTTGGGTGAACGAAACCTTTTAAAGTTGTACCATGTTGGAGCTCTGCAAAAGGGAAGTACCCCACATTAAACTGCTGATTTTCCATTTTGAAACCATGCATATTTCCAACTTTGTCCATGTTGCAATTCTGCAAACAAAACACTTCCACTTTTTGCAACCCTTAATGTACATTTTAGGGCATTTACCAGAAATGAAATCCACAGCAAATGATTATTGATTTGGAAACAGCAAGTTAAGGAGTGAATTCCAATATTATGCTGATCTGAGACACACCAAGATTCAAACTAATTGGTCACGTAAACCCAACCTCTATAGTTACACGTTTCTCAGTCTTATACTACATCCTCCATGTTTGTGACACCCTACCCTCCTGTATTCCAGCGAACAGCACTGCCTGTCCATCATGGGCCTGTGCAGGTGCTGCCTATATTCTGACAGTTAGATTAAAGGTTAGGGTAGCCACATTCTCCAGAGGTGGCACGAATCTATGTTTAGACTGCAGCGTGTTTGAACACAGCACAACAGCTGAAACACAGCAAATTTAAGACCCTAACATAGGGTGATGTGGCTGTCCTGTTCAAAACTCTGTAATCTGACCCGTGTAAAAATATGCTGTGTTGAAATACTACTCAAGATCACTCCAATGTGTAAAATATGTAAACAGTGGAAAATACAAATGTGCATATGTTATGGAACAATTATGCAGCCTGCATCCCTTTGAGAATAAGTATCGAGAACTTTCCTCAATTAATGCCCAGCATATGTTCATGATTTCTTACCGATCTGCTTGGCAACAGCATAAGCCTCATCAGGCGTGCTGGCCACCAAACCCGCAGGCACAGAGATGCCCGCTTCCTTCAGCAGCCCGATGCTCATGTATTCATGCAGGGAGAGGTTCCTCTGCTGCTGCACTGACAGCGTTGGAGACCACTGGTTCCCATGATTACCAAATAGACCCGATGTCCCACCGAGCACCTGGCAATTTAAAGTAAAGACAGAAAATGGACATGAAATCCAACACAAATAAATTCTGTTCACCCTGCCAAATAAGATTGAAAAAGGGATTCTGTGGCTACAAAGCCATGGTCATATTTACACTGCAAACACTAACTTTTGTAGATTGCTTATGCAAACCACAAACGGAAACAAGAACAAGAAAAGTCTCAGCTTTACAAGAAAAAGGATTTTCCCTTTTTCCCTTGCTCAATAGATGAACACTTAACATACTTTAGTAGAAGCCAAGCAAAGTCAAGAGTCTTACAGTAATATATGGGATTTCAGAATATGTGGAATTACAACACCTATTGAAACAGACTGTCTGTGCCAGCAATACAGAGATGATTAACTGACTAATTAATTACGGTATAATCATTTGCCATGATCCACAGTGACATACTGTACACTCAATACAGGAATAGTGCTTTATGGAGGAACTTGGGTGTTTTACTCAAGGGTACAACCCTCTACTGACCAAACATTTCGACATTTATTATATGAAATGTATATGATTCAGGAAGGATTCTCGTTAAAGACACTATCACTTTGTTTATTACAACAAGCATATATGTAGATCTGAGTGGTTTAAGGGTTAACTTAGACTTTCAACAGAAACACTGAAGTGAAACAAAACAGTCTGGCCCTCTGTTCATGTAGGTCAACGTTAACTCGAAAAGGCAGATGACAGGTACAGTGTGAATGATAACCATATAAACAAGCTACAAACTGTAATTAACCACATACATTTCACACTAAACTACCAGATATTTCAACTTGGATCTGTCTTACTACAAAAGAGCATCCGCTCAGTAGATAATGAATAGGTTTGCTAATCTAAGCATTACTAATAATGATTTCAGTTAGCCTGAAGGCTAATGTCAAAGGAGAATCGCCCATTTAGGGTCAATAAAAGTGAACAAAAAAACCAAGCAGCTTCACAAATGACAGTCGGATAAAGCTATCTAATGTGTGTACCCAAGCTGACCTTAGCTGCCGAGCTTAAAGTCGTCCTGGAGCCGGAATTCCTCAGTCCAGCGGACAACCGGCCACAGATCAGGGACGTCGCCATGTTTCTCTGTGCTCAAGCAGCGCAGCAGAAAAACAAATGACTGGGCGCGCCTGCGTCAGGACGTACGTCAACTGCGCAACTCGGCATCGAGAATCGCAGCTGGCTATTTCCTTCCCCATGAACCAAAGCTAACTATTAAAATCAGTTCACGTGTTTACTGTGATAAAGATTTGCTTTACTTTGGGAATTAAGATGATTTACTACCATTTGTACATCTCACATTGCACAATCTTCAACAAGATCGTGAAACGTATGCTTTCTGTCAGGAGAGTCATCTACTAAGTAAGATATAGATACGTTTAGACAGAAACATTTGCTTAATTATGTTCATGAGGATTAGTTCCCAGCGTGATTGCACATGTCCCTCCCTCTCACTAACTGAAAAGGGTTTGGTTCATTCCAGTGACTCGAATCTTTTTACTGCGGCCGCTCACCTAAAATATTGATTAAGTGACTGTTTACATCCGTACGACAGTAGATGGCAGCAAGTGTTTTACCCACAAATTATATTTAAGCAGATCTATTAATGTTTCATCCAACTTGTCAAGATCTAGGTATGACTTTTGAGATGCTATAACATAAATACAGCATTAATGGAAATAAGAGTGTCTACAGTGTACATCATTTTAATTGTAATTAAAATGTACAGTAATTTATACACATGAATTATTATTCCTCCCTTTTCTCAAGATATTTCAATTTCTAAATTTAAAACTGTAAAAATGCAGTATTTTACTTTGTAGAATACAATTAATATAGATTTTTTTTTTGTTTATTACCGTTTGTAATTTTATTTTTGTATTATTGAAGGGTTAGATCTTGGCTTAAGTCTCAGATGGTACTCCAAGTAAATAATTAAGGTCATATAAAGTTTGGATTACCACTATATAACTGTTTGTTTCAACACAGTTTAAATACAATGTCCGAGACTATTCAAAATGGAAAAGCCATCCTCAAACGTCCTGGAATGGGAGTTTTGTGGAATTTGGTTTTTGTGAGACTACTCCAATCAAGGATGTGTCTTGTTAGGAAAAAGAAAAAACAAAGTTGGGAAAGGCACCTACCAGTTACCAAGAGGTCACATAGAATTTGGGTGAGTTCACTGTCACAAAAGTGCATCCGTGTTGCCTTTTACTGATGTTAACATCACTGTATCAAATTAGAAAGACATTTATGTTCCTAATTCCTGCTTTATTCATGTTAACTTTTCTTATATGCTAGTGCATTTAAACACACAGGTTGCATGTAAATTAATTTGAATTCCCAGAGAAACCTGGGAGGAATGTGCCCAGAGAGGTGATGGAGGAAGATGGCATCCGACTGAAGAACATTTGCTTTGCATTCATCATCAACTACCATTATTATGTCACAGTCATCATGCAGGGAGAACTGGACAGGTCTCTCTCTGCTGAACCAGTTAATTCAGAGCCAGAGAAGAATGAAGTTAAACCATTTCTTTGAATGTGTTGTTGCCTGTGTAGTCTCAGGCCCAGATGGCCCACCCACAGATCATTCGTGATAGTGATAAAAATCTGTCATGTGAGACTATTCCCTGTCTCACGCCAACTTGGCAGTCACCATTACAACAGGTTTTAACAGTTTTGAGTAAATATTCAAATGTTTAAGATAACGATGGCATGGGTTTTTATAAAGCTCTAAATGCTTAATTGCCAAGTTTTTGTTGTTGTAAAAATAGGTAATACTGAAACATTAGTGATTTATTTTTAAGTATTTAACTGTATTTGCCCAAACAGCAAGCTGCAGTATTTCACTGAAATATTCAGATTTCTTTCTCAGGTTGGACATGTAGGCAGTGGGAAGATTTCCCCCCTGAAGATGCAGCTATTCTTGCCCTTAGTCAGCTTGAGGCAGCAGGACTTTCAGTCATTCAGAAAGAGTTAAAGTATTTTCTGTAATTAAGAAATCAATCTTATCACTCCCTGACTCTCCTTAGGCCTTTTCACACTCATTTTGAAGAGAGCTTTGACCTGGTGAAAGGACACACGCCCTGTTGTGAGACTGACGTACTGTACTTTCAGATTGACTGTAATGCATAATTAATTCATTATTTATGAATTGTTATGTTATTCCAGCTTCTCAGTAGCATAATGATTTCATTGAACACACATGTATTAAACTATATCTAAGTCTATTAAACTGACTATTATCAGTCAGATATTTATTTTGTACATGCCATTAAAGTCTGCATTGAACATGTTATAGGTGATGTTATGTTAAAATATTTAGGTAACAGTTTACAATAAGGTCAGATTTGTTAACATTACTGAATGCATTAGGTATACCACGAGCCATACATTTAAAGTATTACATTTTGCCTAAAGCTAATTTCTACATATACATTTTAATATTTCAAGTAATAAAATAACATTTACCTATAATTAAATGGATTATTTTATTGGATTTAATATTATATGAATATTATCCATTATATAAATTTAATTATATTAATAATGAATTGTATTTTTATTTTAAAGTGTTACCAATATTGCGTCATAAATTCTTACTGTATCCATTCCACACCCTTTGCATTTTGCAATACTACTGCAAGGATTTCGTAACATGTGTTTTTTTTCCCACATAAATCTTACCTGCACTCACATAAACCTGGTAGGTTGGACAGTCTTTCTTTTCTTTTTGAAACCACGCCCCCTTCATATTATATTATATTATATTATATTATATTATATTATATTATATTATATTATATTATATTATATTATATTATATTATATTATATTATATTATATTATATTGTGCGATCATGTAATATATTTATTAAATTGGAAACGTAACATTAAAACAAAACAAACGTTGTTATTTGTATTTGGTGGAAACAGCGCCCCCTTCTGTTCATTAATAAACAGTATTAATCCGGTCTCGAACTAAATGCGCCACAGCAAGTTGATAAGCAGCGCAGTGCACACAGAGAGGTCGTCGGCTTTGCCAAGCTTTCGCTATAGTTCGGTGGGAAAAAAAAAGGCAAAGACAAAACTAATTCCAGTTGCACAATATGGTGAAACTCGCTTTCAACTCCGCTCTCGGACAAAAGGATTTAAATAAGGAGGAGAAGGATGAAGCTTTGATCCCTCAGGATGTGGTGAGTTTTGTTAGCACAAACGCTAACGTTAACCGATCATTGAGATTCGAAACAACGTTAAAAACAACGTTACTTTTAACCATTAAATTCTTAACGTGTTTATTTTTTGTAATGGTGGTCAACCATGGTGTATAGATAGACATGGCAACATTCAATTAAAACATAAAGTATTTTTTACAAAAATAAACAAAGAAAATAAAAACCGTTGATGTTTGACCGGAACATAGACGTTGTTTACATCAGTGTGACTGAAACACGCAGACAGTGTTTGTTTGGGCTTTGATGATTGTAACCGTATTTATTGTCAGATAGTTTTGTTTTTGTGTGTGTAGAGGGAAGCCATCTCCTGCCTTGTGTGTGTGTGTGTGTGTGTGTGTGTGTGTGTGTGTGTGTGTGTGTGTGTGTGTGTGTGTGAGAGAGAGAGAGAGAGACTGTCAGACAGCTTTGAGCTTACAGGAAAATGGCCGACAGAAACACAAACACCAGGATAAATACACATATCTTATCGCGTTGCACTTTTAGGATATTTTCCATCAAGATTCCTAATACATGCACATGCAATTTTAAGAAATATATTAAAAAAATGCAATAATCATGCATTGCAACTCTAAATGCTTGTTATAGCAGCCTGATTTATGTCTGTGCAGTCAATGCAATATTTAAAATTAAACACAAGTTCATTTTAAAATGAGATTAGCATTTAAAGGTTTCTGGGTGTGTACAGGTGTCCCTTGCACTTCCTGAAAAGGTTGCAGTTGTAAACATAGTAAAATCAGGAAGAGGAAAGACATGTTTAACCAGTCTATCGTGGGAGACTTTCATAAGGGTGAGACCAGCCCACTCAGATGCATGCACCGTCTGGCTGCTTCTTTTCCTCAAATAAGATCATCAGCTGCCACTGAGGATGAGTCAGCGCCTAGTGTGTGAATTGGGTTGATAATCAAGAAGAGGTCGTGAATCATTCATAAGACACTGTAGTGTCTGCTGAAACACTGCCACTGCTATCAGACCAACGGTGCAGCCTGATCTCACTGGCTCGGTTTCAGCAAGGAGCGTTTCGGAAGGAGAAATTGATTCAGAAGATTTCATGCATGGAGCAATGATCCTTACCTTTAGACATTTCTAGCAATCAGAGACTCTAATTCTTATCTAAACCAGTCAAAAGCTATCAATTCATCATGAGATAAGCTGGAAAGTTTGTGCTGTGTGGTCTAAAATCCTCTGTCACACAGGTGATCAAAGCCTCACTGAACTTGTGGCCCAAAAACAGCTATCTTTGTTCCTTCAAGAAACTCCTGAAGGCTCTGGTTATTTAAACAAAGATGGCCTCTGTTAGCTAAGCCATAATCTGCTGTGTGTGTGTGTGTGTGTGTGTGTGTGTGTGTCCGAGTGTATTTGAAACCGCTGTGTTTGTGTGTAAAGTGTGAGTGAATCTTTGAAGCCTTTTGTTATCAACTCATTTTTCACAGACTCCACAACAGGAAGTGCATTTTTGCAACCAGAGCCCCACTTGAACAGGGGATATCAGTGCATTTGGGTAAATGCAGTTAAATAGAAAGAAATACAATCTAAAATGATAGAAAATGCAAACGCATTTAGTTGAACATGGCATTAGGATGATTTTGGAAGTCTTTTTTTGTAGTGCATGCACAGATAATTAAAGGAACACTCCACTTTTTGGGGGGAATAGGCTCATTCTCCTACCCCCCAGAGTTAATAAAATGAGTTTTACCATTTTTGAATCCATTGAGCCGATCTCTATTAGAAAATAGTTCCCAGCAACACTGCTATTGCTGCAACCACAGACATATACAAGTATTTATGTGTCTATGGCTGCAAGTACAAAAACTAGCTGGGAACAATTTTCAGGGACTGCGTAATATCACTACGCCTGCTTTGGCCATGTTACAGCAGAACAGTTCTTTGATTATTACGCCGGAATTGAAGTATAGTTCCTAAATTTTCAGCTGGTTTTAATACTCTATCTATCTATCTATCTATCTATATATCTATATGTGTGTGTGTGTGTGCTTAATTTCATTTTGTACTTTATTTTAAGGTGTCATTATTACAGTGTAATTACACAAATAAATACTTAGTAAAATTGGTTTATGGTTAGCCTAGTTGCTTGTAATTATGCATAATGCACTATATAAATTATTTCACATACTATATAGTTTCATGTCTAGCAAAAAAAAATATAAACAACAGAATATTTTTGTATATTTTTATATATACACAGACCAGACTAATCGATTAATAAAATGTGTTAGTTGACTGTTTTCATTATTGATTAGTGTTTGCAGCCCTAATCATTTCAAACAGACACAATCTGAAATGTGTCTGACTGTGGAAGATCAGGAGGTTGGTGTTTTAATGAACTAGAGGAGAGCTAATGATGACTAGACTAAATTATAATGAAATTAAATTGCAGCATTGTCGTGGGAAATTGAGCCCAGACTGCATCCCTCAGACACCTGTAAACAAAACCTTTCTGTATATTAGACGTTTCCAGCTGAAATGTACTCATTTGTGCTGCTCATAATTTCCCTGGAGTCTGCCATATGAATTATGAAAACACAGGAAAGCTTGGATACTTTAGCTTCTTTTGCTCTCATTATATTGAAAAATGACAAATCAACACATAAAAAAAATATATATATATATATATATATATATATATGTTTTCACCTTCGTCCTTGTTCATCAGTCACTGTGTCAGCTGATGTTTTGTTCATTTGTATGAATATGAATTGTGTTTGTTCCTGTTGGTCTCTGGAGAAAAGCTGGACATTTCCCAGTATCTGCTGCACACAATGCAATTATTTTTAACAAAGCCACATCCAGACTAAGTGCACTCACAGATCACATCTATGAAAACTCTCTCCTTTAACAAATAAACACATGCACATAAACACAGTCTTTGGGGATTGCAGAGAGAAAACACGGTTCCCAACAGTAGTTCCTGAACACATGGCGTCATAGACCATATAATACATGAATATAGATGATATGTCTATACCAAAGCTAACATAAGAATAAATGTAGCATGCATTCTTGAAGTCATCAACTGCTTAAAGAAACTTAATTTTTACTAGGAGCATATAGTTAATTTTTTTTGTGTGTGTGTTTAAAGGATGTGGAGGACGGTCTGCGTATCAGGCAGCAGTCCAGGGCCTGGTGCTGGTGCATGTGTTTGGGTCTGGCCCTCATTCTGTCTGTCGTGGTTGTGGGCGGAGCTTACCTGTACAGGTATTACTTCATAGAGGTGAGAGAGCCATTTCCATCAGCTGCACCACATGAGAACTCCGAATAAATATGTGAATCTGTCGGATACTTAACAAGTATTAAATATAAGATTTACTTCAAAATGTAATGCAATAAAAAGTCCAAACATAGATTCAGTATGAAATTAAAATTCCTCCATGAAAAAATTTATTTAAAAAAAATGTCTTACCTTGGGTTTTTTTTGTATTTTAGTTTTGTTTTTTAGTTTTTGCATTAAAAGGATTAGTTCAAGGTGAACTTAAAACTAGAAACAAAACTAAAATTCAATAAAAACCAAGTTGAGGCAGTTTCTAATAAAATGAATAATGGTCTTCAGGAGGAGAGGATGTATTTCTGTGGGGTGAACTACCGTGAGGAAAATTACAAGATGCAGGACAGCCAGGAGGAAACCGACATGGATTTGCCAGCCGCATACAAGAGGGTTGAGGAGAGAGTGAGGGTCCTGGAGGATGAGGGGGTGGAGCTCATTAACATCCCGGTGCCCAAGTTCAGCGACAGTGACCCTGCTGACATCGTTCATGACTTCAACAGGGTGAGAGCAGATATGTATCTCCCTCACAAAGACATACATTTACACACAATTTCATCAGATTCCCAAAAATAACTGGCTGGTTTTCTGTCTTTGCTTTTAGAGACTGACAGCGTATCTGGATCTGCGTTTGAACAAATGCTACGTCATTCCTCTCAACACTTCTGTTGTGATGCCGCCCAGAGACTTCCTGGAGCTTCTTGTCAACATCAAGGTAACTGCAGCAACACGGCTATCTTATATTTGAGCTTCTTCAAAATAGTCATCCTTTAGTCTGCCATAAATCTCATGAATTGCCTACTTGGACACTATGAATAATGCCCAGAAATTAAGTCTAGGTGAAGTCTTTGCAATGCAGTTTTAGCCTGGAGTTCAGACATGTGACCGTGTGACTTCTGTTGTGTTTGTAGGCAGGAACATACCTGCCACAGTCTTACCTGGTGCGTGAACAGATGATAGTGACCGGGAAGCTGGAGCATGTGGATCAGCTGGGTTACTTCATCTATGGCCTCTGCAGAGGGAGAGACACTTACATGCTGGAGCGCAGAGAGACTGTTTTTGGTAACCACATGCATCCGTCTATACTTCTGACGAGCATCCCATTGGTCTTTATTGATTAATAATTATTCATATTTATTGACCAATATTCATTCGCAAGTTCAACAAACATATTTAGCATCACAACTGTTTTCAGCATTGATTATATATATATATATATATATATATATATATATATATATCATATACACACATACAACATTGATAATAAGAAATGTTTCTTTAGCAGTTAATCAACATATTAGAATGATTTCTGAAGGATCATGTGACACTGAAGACTGGAGCAATGATGCTGAAAATTCTGCTTTGTCAGGAATATATTACATTAAAATAGAAAACAAATATTTTAAACTGTACGAATATTTAAGAGTATTACTTTTTAATGTATATTTTAATCAAATAAATGTAGCCTTGGTGAGCAAAAGAGACTACTTTCATAAATATTACCAGTCTCATATATATATATATATATATATGTATATGTATGTGTATTTAATAAATAAAATAAAAATTCACTCGAGTACATGTTGACAAAAAAATCAGATACTGAGCTCTGAAACAAGCCACATACATTCACCATACCATTTCTGTCTTTTCACAGGTATCCAGAAGCGAGAGGCTCTCAACTGCCACAAGATTCTCCACTTTGAGAATAAGTTTGTGGTGGAGACTCTTATCTGTGAGCCGTAGCGGGAGTAAAGACAGCTGGGTAATAAGATAAATCCACTTTTGACAAATTCCACTCTGACCCTTCCTCTCCTTCCATTAAGCCTCTTCTGTGTGTGTGCGTGGGAGTGTGTGCTTCTCTCCGATTCGTTTCTCTGTATAGCAACAATCGATATTGCTGAGAGAGAATGAGACCGAATGCCAAGAGCAATATAAATCATAGAAACATTTGTGTGTAGGCAAACATTTGGACCAGTTTCTCTCTCTTAGTTACCATTTTCCTGTCTGGGTTTCTGTTAAGTGTGTGCGGGGTGTAGTGTATGAAAATAACAAGTAGCAAGTTGACCGTGGCAGAGGGAAGGACTCGCAGAGGATAAATGTCCAATGAAATCTATCAAAGATGCACATGTTTAGTGTACATTTAAAACTGTGAACTGTCACAGATACCAGATTATATACTGGAAAATATATTTGGCTAGAGATTTGTGATATATGGCCAGTTATTACATGTCGAAAATACACAGAATTGTTTTTTGTATTAGTTACACTTTAGTCTATACTTTTATTTTAAAGGAACAATGTTGCTCTGCTGTAAGTGAATACACTGTTAAAACATCCTTTAGTAGAGAAGTAAAATCTTGGATCAGATTTAGAGAATGCAGAACATTTTTTTAAATCTTAAATATCTAAACTTGTTAAACTGCAAACTAATAAAATGTGTATTATGTCATTTAGGGACTGCCGAGGTATTGAGGGGTAGACTGATAGATGAACTATGTAAAGATTGTTTCAATTAACTAAAGTGTCTACCAAGTTCAACGTGTGTTGGAAAGATTTAAACTTTGCACATAACCCAAAAGGTTTTAATGTCAAACATGTTAATACTAATAAAAATTTGACCACTCACTTTGCTTGTCTTCCTTTCTGCTTTTTCTTAGGAAAATCTTAAGGTAGTTGTACAACTATTTTTTGTGTCATTTAAATACCATTTTAGTTTCTATAAGTATTTTGAATTTAATAAGTGTTTTCATATTAATTTTTAAAGTTTTAGTAAATTTTGTCTTTTTCTTTTCCTTTTTTTATGTGTTAGTGTAGTTTCATGTTTCAATTTTAGTGAAGTGGCTTCAGGTCAGCTAAATGAAAATGAGAAATGTTGCCTTGGGGACTAGCAGAAATTAATATCATGGTTTATGCATAAATATTAAGCAGCACAACTGTTTTCAACATTGATTATGCATTGATTTGTGAAGGATCATGTGACACTGATCACCGGAGTAATGATGCTGAATATTACACATTTAGCCGACAGATTTCTGTAAATGTGAATAAGATGCAGAAAAGTAAGACCTTGGAATGGCATTGTGCATTAGTAAAAAAACACATTCTCATTATCTGATTCTTGTATTTGGAGGAAGTGTGAGCAAGTAGACCAGAAATATCCAGTTTATTCTCCATCAGCAGGAAAATCACAGAAATGTTCAACATGCAAGACTCAATTCACGCACCCTCACCACAGACCGTTCATTGAAAATAAAGATTTGCACACAGACAAGTCATTCACCAATGATCCAGTCAAATCAATCGCTTTCACACACTCACACACTTACATATAGACATCAAAGTATTTGATAAAAAAAAGTCTCTGTGCATTAGTACAGTTTGTTCCACATTATCTGCATGTGGGTATGAGGATACTTTAAAACTTGGGCTGGTTTCTGTTTTTTAACATCTCTTCATTCAAAAATCAGTACTTCACATTTTATAAGGTCTCCCTAAGATCAGGTTTATCTCTTGTGCTTTAAAAATCTATAGCTCGTTGACTGAGGACTTTCTAACTGTGCCTTTGTTATTGCAGATAAATGGGGTTCTCGTCTCTACACCAGTCATACATCAACACAATAGTATTTCTATCATATAAATCAATATATAACATACATATAGAATAGTCTTGTATCTTTAAAGTCCACAGTTGGTCAAAGGGATGAATCGGAGGTTAAAGATCACAATACACATGTTCGTCCTGAAGAACACCACATCCGGTGCTGAGATTCAAGAAACAACCTCTAATGTCCAAAAATATGACCATCAACGGACATTTCTTTATGGCACAAACTTCCTGAACATATTTAATAGTGTTTTTTTTTTTTACTTTTTATCATACATACAAAGAATACACGTACTTGCAAATATTTCAAGCAATAAAATCTTATAAAGGAATGGTGAAAAAGAAGTATGTTAAGGTTGTAGTCGGTCCCAAACGCCACTGAAATCCTTTGGTATATCCTCCTGCTAAAGATATCAAACTGAACTGCACTCGAAATGTAACGGTTTAAAAGAAATTCAACTAAAGAAATCCATGCTTCTCTCTTATTACCTGGCACAACAATATGCATAAATTCCCCGTTCTGGCATTCTTGGCAAAAGCTTTTCTGTCAGTTGCTGGTCAGTGGACAGCACACGGTTAAGAGGTGATGTAAAAGGAACATGCACATCCAAGATGGCCGTCTTCCACGAGAAAGTGCACCTGTCCTGCTAGTCAGACCCATTCCTCCAGAGTAGAGACGGATAGGAGCGAAAGCAAAGCGATCACTATCAACACAAGTCAAGCAAACCAACACTTTTCTGATACATGTTTCTAAGAGATTGAAATTAAGAGATGAATAAATGTTCCTAATGTATTTATCTTATACAATAGTTTTTTTTCCGTTAAAATCTTCACCGCTGCAGTTTTTCCTGCAGCTCTCAGTCTGTTTGTCTGCAACAAGCGTGTGGATGATGTAGTGTAGCTGAATTCATTTGTGTTTGTGTGTGTATGTGCGCACTCAAAAGAATGAGGAAGATGATGGACAGAGGAGCAGTGGCGCCACCCGGTGGCTCAGTCTGCGTAATGCATGATGGACTCAACGTAGTTTCCGGGGAAGAGGCCCGTGGTCCCGCTCATCACGCCCTCGAACCAGCCATCATCGTTCTTCTTGATGACGTAAATGATCGCCCCCTCCTGGAAGGATAGCTCATCTTCTTTGTCGCGCGTGTAGTCGTAAATAGCCACCACTGATGGGAATGGTGTGATAAAGATAAGAAAAACAATGTCTGGTTATGTTTTTATTGTAATTAAGTATTACAACATGACAGACCTTGCTACACTCAAAATATTGTATATTGTGATGATGTTGTTATAAACAACTGATCATCTGTGATCGAGCTAGCTTGGTGTTTGTTTGTTGTTTTAGCCTTTGCTCACCCCTGAAGTTGTGCTTTCATTTGTGGTTTTGTAAATAAATGTATAAAGGATCGTTGATTGTTGATTTCAGTTTATGTTGCGGCTTTACTCTGGACAGGGTCGTAACAATTGGGGGCTCGTCCAGGATCTGAACTTGAGACATCTCGCACCTCAAATGAGGATCATACCCCCAAACCCCAAGTTTATTTTAAATAATGTACTTTTTTTATGGTGTTCAGTTTTAGTTTAGTAATAATGTAATAACACTGTATCCATACCTAAATTTACTTGTTATATTTAAATTTATTTTTTGGGTTTGGGATTATTTTTATGTAGATTTTATTTCAATTATGTATATATTTATTATTTACTTGTAATTTAAGTGATCTGAATTTTTTGTGTTTTTTAATTTATGTCATTTATATTATATTATTTCATTAATATATTAATATATTTATTTATTATTTATGGGTCATTGGCCATAATATTAAAATAATTAGCAATTTCCAGATTTTTAATATAATGACACATTTTAATGCGACACATGTCATTTTAATACCCTACAAATTAAATTAAAATGTAAAACCCTACAATTTTTTATAGAAGCCCATATCCACTACAAAAAATAAATAAATAAATAAATCATACTTTGGTAAATAAAGACATAATTGTGACATAAAAAGTAATTGGCTAATATTCACAATGACACAAGAAATTTTGACATATGTCATTTGTATTTTTATCTCAATGTCACTAATTATAACTTGTCAATTCCAACTTTTTAGGTCATAATTATGATTTACCAAAGATTGATTTTCTTTTTATGTAGTAAAAATGGGCTACCATAGATTTTCAATAAAAAGTATAAACTGTATAAAAAAACATGCGCTAGTATGTTACAAGTAACATTTATGGTAACATTGTCAATTTCATTGCTGATCTGATATACATTACTATAATGCAATTATGACCAACAGTGTTGGAGATTTTGATCCATTCAAATCCACAGGAGCATTCCTACATAGCCAAACCAGTGTCTACTGCACACTGATAGAAACAGCTAGATACGTACCTTTCTCCAGGTAACTGCGAGGGGCCCATGGCGGGTCTTCTTCAGCGTAGGGGTCACTGTACTCCACCACCGCTGACTCTTCCTCATCACCACCCTCCTCATCCTCATAGTCCTCTGGAGGAGGTGGAGGTGGGGTTGCTTCCTCAAACTCCACCTCTTCTGCAGGAGGCGGCGGTGGAGGAGCGTCTGAGACTAAAAGGATGAACAAATCTCAGACACAAGCTATTTCTGGGAGAATTGGCTAACTTCTTTCAGTTGATATGAGACAAATGACTCATGTTGGATGGGGAAGGAGGAAAATGTTTTAGTACAGAAGTTAGAAAGTATTAAATTTAGAGAAGGCAGAATTTCCACTGACCTCAAAACAGCAGTAATAAGCTTTTATTTTGAAAAGGGAACTTCACTAAAGCCATGTACACACTATAGATAAACAAGGTCCAAGTTAATGTTTTCTTCACCACAACATCTAATAAATTATACTTTTAACTATTTCAGTCTGAATTAAATCTTATGAGATGAAACAAACAAATGATTAGTCTGACTCTTATTCACCCGTTCTACAGAATTACTCAAAGAGCTATCAATAACTGAAACTTAAATTCTTTACTTTGAGTCATGTCTGACTTCAAATGAAACAAGAAGTGTATTTACAGAACATAGGCTTTAAAACAGCAACAGCTGAACAATTCCAGTGTACTTTTCTCCAAAAAATATTTCATTGTTCTTGGCCAGAAACCTTTAGGAAAACATAATCCTCTATTTCTGCAACGCTGCAGCTGGGAACAAGAACATACAAAGTATATGTCCAATGACAATCACAGGAACTGACTATGTGCTTTGTATGATCTTACAAGAGTTTACTTTTATTTTTACTTTATTTTGTATCAATTTATTAATCATGCACTTATTTCATTACAAGTACGAGCCTGCCCAGGCACTCTTCTGATTGGTTAGGATTGATTTTGTTGCATCTTGTGACAAATTCCTTGTTTCTGAAATCTTATCTTATTGGGTCTGGCAGGACACACTGTTGGAAATTCCCTGCATGTCTAAAAGAGCTCATCAGACAAAAAATTTCTACAAGTTGGCATAATTTATTATTAGGATCTTCATGAAACGTCTGTAACACATTTTGCTTAAAAACACTCAATGGCTGTGTAAACAACACCCTTATTGGCTTGTCAAAAACAGCTCTGCTCACACCAACCCGTTTTGGTCCATGCTTCTTTAAATGATAATGAGTTACTGCGCAACCCACCCCCCTTCTGGGATTTCCACTAAAAATAAAATAAATCCACTCCTCGTCTGTGCTGCCAACAACATAACATTTAGCATCTTTTATGCAAACGCTTGCCATGGTGTCAGAACAAGTACACCGATGTTGCTTGCAAAAACAACAATGGCGGCCGAGCGCCGTGGGTGGAAATGTGCAGATTAATGGGTGGTGACATTATAATAAGAACCCCTTCCTATGTCAGAGGGGAGAGCAATCTGATCTTCTCATTTTCTCACATACTTGCAGAGAAAGGCTTACAAAACCAAAATTGTTGGGTTCTTCTTTTACACGTTTTCTGAGTTGGTAGATGCACCGACTTAAACAAATGAAAAGTCAGATTTTCATCCGATGAGCCCTTTAACACTATGTTCTAGCAGGTTAATGATGGATTGAATCAGATGTGAAGTAACATGCAACAGATATGCGAAATAGAGACATTTTAATATAGAACACAAACATGCACGTTTAGAGCTGTTAGACAATAAAAAACATTCACTAATCTATCACAGACACATTTGCATGGATGCCCGTTTATGTCATGAAAAAAAAAAAGATTTAACTTGTAATTCTAAGTTTACATCTCACTATTATGACCTTTTTCACTCTGATTTATGATTTTACATCTCACAATTCTTCAATCATGAAATTTGAAAACTTTTCAAATAACTATATTCACAACTTTTTTGCAATTGTAAATTTATATCTCACCTTTTTTAACTCCGAGATAGTTTGATAAATAGATCAAATGTGAGATAAAAACAAATCACAATTACTTTATTTTTTTATCCTATGGCTGAAACAAGCTGTATACTCAGAATTCAGGGGGAAAAGGTCCAAATTGTACGACACAAACTCAGAATTGTGAGGGGAAAAAAGTCAGATTTATATATATATTTTTTTCTGCAGCAGAAACGGGCTTCCATATATTTGAGAGTATATTCTCAAACGGATAACTTACTGGTCTCCTGAACCCGAGCCACAAACCCCATGAGCGGTAGCTGGGGGGTGATCTGGAGAATAGAGGGGGGCGGAGGGGCCATAGGGGCTACCCACCCCGACAACAGAGGTAATTCAGTTCAGAAATTAGTGTGGGTGAAACAAAAGGAATGAAAAGAAGGGGAAGTTGACAAGAAAACAGTAGGAGATGGCAAGTTAAAGAAGAGCGAGCGCAATCAGATCAAGACAGTAAGACTGAGCATACTGATTTAAATGACATACAAACAAGCTACTCTTCTAGTTATTGTATACATTTCAACCATTATATGAACACTTGAGCATGTCTAGTGTGTCTACCTTGGTTTTGGTTGTAGTGTGGCCCTCCATTAAGCTGGTTTTGGATCATGTTTGGATTTGTGTTTTGAGGCATGTTGTTGGGTTGTCCAGTAACTGATGACGGCCGGCGGTAGGGCAGAGACCCTCCCACTGAGGGCGTGGGGTGCCGTGTCATTGGCCGGTTCATACTGTAAAAGTGAGGACCATTGCCTGGGAGAAAGAGAAAAAATGAATTAATAAAACAAATTCGGTTGCTTCTACTTTGAATAGCAGTACGTGATACACAATAGGCAGACTACGATACATTCAATGATATATGGAATGAACTGAAAACACAAGCTCTGATGAAAACCTAGTGAGCCGCCACACTCTCTGCTGACGCAGCTACCTTCACAGGCAGCATCCTACCTGAAATGAACACTGATGTGGATCACACCACATAGACAGCGGGTCTGCAAAAGTAGCACTTATGATAAATAAACAAGAGACACAACTAGTGTCAACAACTAAAATATTCCTGACTGCTGTCCGCTGTACTGTGTATTTGAACACTCATCAGCTTGTGTCATTATCAATAGTACAGCGTGGCAAAAAGAATCACTCACACATAAGCCACTTTCAAATCGAGCAGCTTTCTGTTGATCAATGCAGCAAATTTGTGTCACTAACTTAAAACCTGTGCAAGATCTGCCACTGACTTCAACAGTATATTGGTTACCAATATTCTTTATAATATCTGTTTTCAACAGAAGAAAGAACAACATGAGGGTGAGTATATGACAAATTTTATTTTTGGCTGAACTATTCCTTTAAAGATTTTAAGTTACTATTAAATGACAACAAACGCAATCTACATTTAAAATGTAAAAAATAGGGGAAATGAGAATCCACAAATTAATCTAAAAAACACTAAAACCATTAAATACACTATAAACAACATTTATCTCGCTTGGCAATAGTACTGGATACATTTTGTCTGAGCTTGTTGGAGTGGATTATGGAACTACCTTCACCATAAAGGGTACATGTAATGCTGACATCCTAGAAGGGAACATATACCTTGTCTTAAAAATCATGTCTTAAAATACTGTCTAGATAGGCAGATCACTAGTTTTGGAACAGAGCTATAAACAAAAATATGATCCTTAAACCAATCTGTCCATGTAAATGTGTTGGACGGTGATAAATTCCTAGCTTTTATTTGTTATGAAACATCTTATCTCAAAAAGAAATACCCCAGAATAGTATCTAAGAAAAACTAACAGGAAGTAGAGATGGACTAAATTATGTGATGAAGACAAATGCCACTGGGAATGTAATCCAACCAAGAGCTGGAGCACGGATGCACAGCGAGCCAAGAAAAACCAAGCCCATGCAGGTGAAGTCTGGGTGAGGTGCAGGAGGGATGAATCCTGGGTGATGTCGGGTAAATCACGTATGATCACGTGCAGGTTGTCACTCAAAGATGGAAGAGTGTGGAGATGGATTTGAGGAGGGGATGAGGGGACTCACCTTGAGCGGGGGTGATAGTTGCAGCAGCAGGGTTTGTGTTGGTGTTAACGGGAAGGTTGGGGGGAAGCTGTGGGGGTGGTGGTAATTCAGGAGGGCCCTCTGCTGGCAGAGCAGGGGCAGGGGGCGCTGGCTCAGGAGTGGGAGGTGGCGGAGGTACAGGAGGGGCGGGGATAGTAACACTCGGAGGGGGTTTGGGAGGATTG
This sequence comes from Carassius gibelio, assembly GCF_023724105.1. Taxonomy (NCBI): domain Eukaryota; kingdom Metazoa; phylum Chordata; class Actinopteri; order Cypriniformes; family Cyprinidae; genus Carassius; species Carassius gibelio. The sequence continues at coordinate 6,830,489 of NC_068376.1, read as the reverse complement.
GGAAGGGCAGGTGTTGTACCTGCAGCCCACGTGCCGTAAAGAGACAGGAAGCCCAGGGGAGAAGAGAACAAGAGTGATAGAACAGAGGGAAGAAATGTCAAAGAAAATACAGGGCCATCGGGAGGAGGGGTAGAAGCAGCGATTAAAAAGAGAAGAAATAAAGAGGCAGTGAACAGAAAGAGAAGTTATCATCACTAATAGTGGGACAGGAAATAGCCTTCAATACAGTAACAATGATATGTTCTTCAGAACCCTGGACAGTTCTCAGATTAATTTACTAATACTTGATTACACAAAGAGCAGGAATCTCACCGGGAAAGGCTGTGGGCGGGGCAGGGGTTGGCACAGCGATGGGCACGCCCACGCTTCCACTCCCACTGTTCTCTCTACTGCTACTGCGACTGCTGGGATGACTGCCACCGCTGCTGCCACTGCTGACACACACAAAACACATCATGCAAGTTAAGGTCAATTAACAATGGTCAAGAGACGTGCCTATGACAGGAGAGCGGCATGAACATTTTACTTCCATAACTTCCATCACATATTTCCGAGTCAGGATAAGGAACCAGGGGCAAAAAATTTAGGGAGGGACTTCATTTTTGTCCTTCGAGAACTGATAAGATCCCCAACAGCGGTTGTACCAGAATGGAGTCAGACTGAATATAAGGGCTAAATAACTGTTTGGTTTCCATTACTCAACAGTAATGTCAACAGAAAAGAAAAGTCATTTTAAAGGAAGAACATGTAATTAGCTGTAAAACATTACATTCAGCATTGCACAATTCATGCCGTCCCTTACAAAAAATAAATAAAAATAATAATAATTTCAGCAAATTTCAGCAAAATTTTATTGACCAGGCCAATTAATTAATAATAAAATAATAATAAAAAAAATGAATAATAATAATAATAATTAATAATAAAATAAAATAATATTTTCAGATTATCTTCTGATAACTAGAGATAAAATAATTAAATTGGCCTGAACGATATATAGCTTGTATTTAGCCATATCTAGATTACCAATAGATGACTCAAGGTAATAAAGACATTACTTGGGTTATTTTCAGACTAACTAGTGGTGGAATGATTAAATGACTATGAAGAATACTTGACCATTTTCAGGTAAGTTGATAATAATAGTGGAAGACTGATTCAAAAATAATTCTGACAATATTTGGCCATTGTTAGACTATCAGCTAATGTCAAGCAGAAGTATTTCCAGATACAATCAGCCAACATTCATATCCACTTGACCAAATTACATAAAAAAAAACCTTGAAGAGTACTGTATTAATGTACAAAGATAGTTCTCTTCATACACATCTCGCATGGTCATGAATTGAGGAATTGTGGGTGAGAATCTGAGAAGAGAAAGAGGAGGAAGCGTTCTGTAAGAATGTTATTATGTGCTCTCTGTTTGTCCCCTTAGACTCTCAAAATCAGAACGCTGAGAATGCACACAGCAAAAAGATGAATAGTTACGGGTAAGAAAGACTGAAATAGAAAAAGACGGTGAGTGAAGAAAGAGCAGGAAAGAGCTCTTCTTTAAGTAGGCTATGGTTGTCTGAACCCAAGAAAAGATCCAAGCAAGAGAGACAGAAAGCAAAGGAGAAGAAAAGAGAAAGTTAGTGAGTGACTGTTACTTTGGCCAAAAGTCACACTGCAACAGACACCAAACAAAGACAGCTTAAAAACAGAACAGTGACAGGAAGGTCAGACGGGAAAGGAAAGAGGATGCGGAAAAAGAGGGTGAGAAGTTTGAGGGACCTTTATTTTCCTTTTCAAAGTTTATTTTTTTAAGCCTGCCCAGGGGATAATGCTGTGTGTGTGTGTGTGTGTGAGTGTGAGTACCTGTGTGTGCGGGTCCTCTGATTAAGGGATGCAGTTCTAGCCGGGCTCTGCAGGGGTGGTGCGGTGTTTCGTGTTGGACTCTGCACATAGTCGTTAGGGATGACAGGTGGACGCACAGGTTCGAGCGTCCGGTAAGGGGAGTGGCGCCTGCCGAGGGGTGGGGGGTGTGGTTAAAATATTTCAATATCCACTAAGGGGTGGAGTCAAATATCATTGAAGACAGACTCCAATAATTACATACTGGGAGATCTTGTGTCACATCTTGTAGTCTGAAAATCCATTTAGAACATCACAACAGTAAAGCAAACCCTCATGAGTCATGTCTAATTTATAGATTATGGTGGGCATTATGACCAAAATAGATCAAAGTATGAGTAATTTTATGTCTGGATCTACAAATAATATCAATATTTAAACAATGTATGAAAATACAGTTATTTTTGCTTTAAAAAAAAATATTAATAGGTTTAAATAATAAATAGTGACCTGACAATACCATAAGATAATATAGTGAATTAAATACTTGACAAATAAAAATAGACTTTATTAGAAGTAGACCAAAAATTGGTTTGACCAATACTTTTTACACTTTTCAGTTAGTGGTTCTCTAATAGAGTTTACCAATAAATGTGACACCACTGTGCATTCAACAGGAAATAACAGTGTTAGTTCCTTCTCATGTGAGATATATGTAGCATTTTATCTTAACAGTTAGACACAGTGAAAGAATGAAATCATTTAATGTAACATCATCATTTATTATTAATGACATTTTCTAAAGGCAATGTTCTATTGTTTAGTTAATAAACAAATGTATTATTATTATTATGAAGTTGTCTATTATATAAATGTGCCGTATACATTACATATGAAATAGAAATGAGTAAGATAATTAATATACTAAAACTAAATATTGTATTGGTTATATAAAAAGCAATACTGGTTAATCCTTATTTTCTTTTAATATGAATTTCTTTCTTTTCTTTTCTTTTTTTTGCAAACCAAAAGATATGTTATTCATAAATGTCAATTTTATCAAAAGTCAGCTTTTCATACACAAAATAATAAATAGTAAATAAAATATCATAAAACAAATAGATTCAAAATTCTGGTGAGGGGAGACAAATTCACTTGTGTTAAGCACACAGCAGTCTATCATAATGGAGTAATGTAGCTCAGCAAATGTAAACGACTATCAACTGTACTTTTCCTCATCTTAACTTCCCTGGGACACATCGCACTCTGCATTTTTACTTTACTCTATGTTTCTTCATTGCTCTTATGGGTAAAAAATGGAACTTAATGCAGAACACCCTACCAGCACTAGATTCTTACTCCTGCATAGCATATATTGTCATACCGCCCTTGCCTAGAGTACCAGAAGCCAAACACACCAAAAGTCACATTAAATGGCGGCTCAAAAATTATTTATGGTTTCATTCATCAAGGCATATTTTAGATTTAAGATTTTAGATTTTAGATTTAGATTTACATAATAGCAGTTGAACCATTTATTGTAGCCTAAATCTCAACTTATAACATTAATGTAATTAAATATAAAACAAGCTATGTCACTGCCAGGACATTAACATTTTTATAGAAAATATTTCATAGTTTGTTTCAGAAAAACAAGTTATGCTCAGAGGCCAGAGCCTCGATCATAACATTATAACAGGCATCTTCCTAATAGAGACCTGCACGATCGCGGGACCCATCACAGCAGAGTGTGGCGCGGGACAACACTTGATGTGCGGGTAGAAACTTTTGTGTGCGGGATGTGGGAAAATAATTAGGGTGTTCCCACACTAGGCAATCTTAACCGTGCTGGAGAGCATTTGACTAATGTGATCACTCCGTTTAGAAGTCCCTGGCTTAGTTGGAAGAGGTGGGCAAGAGCAAGGATCAGTTAGATATAGATCAGTGAGTGTGAGCACTAACCACACCGGAGCGCAGATCTTCTGAAATTTGCAGCATGATTGCATTAATATTTCTGAGCGGCAAAAGCGATAGATCTGTAAAGCAATATATGTGAGAGGGACGTGTGTTACTGTGTCCCATACGACTCAAAATAATAAACCACAAAAATAACAAAATGATTCACTCAACTGTCTTCAAGTGCTATTGGAAACTTTCTATTTCCAACTTATAAAGTCATGATTACAAGCCCGTTGCATTCTTTTTTGTTAAAAATAACAGTGGACAGTGGTTAGTGAATGTTGATGAGAAGCCTAAATTATTTGATCGGGAGCATCCCCTCCTGTGACCCATGATTTGTCTGTATGTGTATTTAGAGCCACTGAGAAATGGACTTTCGTAATAATAAAAAACTGCGTTAATGACCAATATAATAATGCTTTAACTTGCCCAGCCCTAATAAAAAGCAAAAGAAATGTAATAACTTAATATTGATCTTCATTATGTTATGTGCAGGGGAAAACACATTTACATCTGCAGAGCAGTATGAATAGAACAATGTTCGAGTTGCGCTATTTTAATTGATCTGTGTCATTAACAACTGTCCCTTTGGTGGAGCTCAAAACACATGTAGAGTCAGTCGCGCCACTCAGTGCATTGAGTCGTGCCTATGACAGGAAGGTGCGGCATGAACTCTTTAATACCGTGCTGTTTCATCCCACTTTCGGGCTGTTTTTTCTTCCCATACTAGCAGGAATCTGTCATGTGTCTTTATATATTTAAAGGAGCCTGTTGTGTTGCATTAAGGCCAGAAGGTTGTCTGCATTGCTTGTGGTTGGCCGTTGTGTTGCCATGGTGACAGTGAGGGGTTTGGGCAGTGGACATGTGAATGAGCGGGAAGAACACAACTGAGATTTAACAGTAACAAACATCAGCTGTAAAAACTCAATGACATAAAATAATAATAATAACACAGCACAAACACATGAGTCTTTTCTCCACAGTGACCTGCAGTGGCAGAAAAAGGCACAAAGACTGAAACACACAGATCCAGAACGCTTCAGTCCCTGAACAGAGAACAAGCCAAAACCGTTAACTACAATACAAACATTCGTAGATGTGTGCGAGCCTGGCTGCCAGGAATAGAGATTAGATAAGAGATGGAGAGAAGAGACAAAGAGAATGTCCTTTTCAACCACCAGATCAACATGAGCACAATCAAACAATTCAAAGGGGACATTTCATACATTTTTATGTCCATTTATAATGCAAGTTAAGCTTTTTGCACTGAAATATGCCAAAACAATTCACATCAGCCAGAAATGTTCTGAGACCTGAAGGCTGTAATGCACTCACTCATTTTTTTATGCTTGTTTCAATGTAGTTGTTTCAGTATGGACTTTTGAAAACGTTTTCAGTTATGTTTGATATTTACAGGTAGTCATGAGTAGTTTAGATAAATATTTCAAAAATATATAATTGCCATTTCCTGACAAATTATTGCTTTCATTTAATAAATATAATCAAGATAAAAGTAAAAAAATATATATATAAAAGCCTTTGCAAATGTACTTACCTCAGGGTTCCTTTGCCCGGGCCGGGAGGGCTGGGTGGTTTCTGGGTTGGGGCAGCTGTGCGTGGAGTTGTACCTGCTTTCATATTCTGGGCATTGACCTGTGGGGCAAGTGTCAAATATCATTATCAGTATTAAAAAGTAAAGACACGGACATTCCACCACATACACTAAACACCAGTGTTAATTTCGTTGACTAAATATTTTCGTCATTATTTTCGTCACGAATATATTTTTGCAGACGAAAACGAAACGAAAACTAAAATAGAAGGCACTGATAGAGACTAAAACTATGACTAAATTGATTGACATTATCGTCAACGAATAAAGGACGAGACGAAAATAGACTGTGACGAAAATCAAATCAGCAGACGGGAGAGATGCGAGGAATGAACAAAAGAACCAACAAAACGGAACAGGAGAGACTGCATGAGAGAAGAGAACCAATCAGAGCCTGACTTATTGAGACGTGAAGCGAAGGTTTTCAGTTTTTTAAATGAGCTCCCGGGAAGACGGCATTCGAAGAGGTGATGTCGAAAAGAGCGACAAAATGTCCACAGCTCACTTCACGTTTGACGACGAACAAAACAAAACGAAGTGTAAAGCACGCGGAGCGCTCATTCGTGACAAAAACACCACCAATTTGAAAAGACATTTACAGACGAGCCACCCGGACATTTTCTCAAATGTAATTTCACAACGATGTTCTTTTGTTTATTGAGCTAAGCAAAACTGGAAGACTGCAGTGCGTAGATGTTGTAGCATTAAATATTACGAACTGAAAAGTACTGTAAAATAGCCCCTTCTTCAAGTTAGATGAGAGCACAATACTAATACGTAATATCATGATAAATACATTTGATTAATACTAATGTTTAGTATATTTTATAATGTTCTACTTGTTGACAATATCACAAATATTTCTATATTAGTCATGTGAAACATGAATGTTCACATCCTATCATTATACATACAAATCTAGCAATATTGTAGTATTTAAAACATACAATATTGCTAGACAAATGAATACCTTATAAAATCTTGTTACTTTTTTTTTATCCACCTAGCTGCCAACTTATTAAATATTTACTTTAAATGTATGCACTCCTTGTTCAGCTCAGCTGTAAGCTTTAAGGTCCTGGACCTAACGATATTTTTCTTTTATTGATGGTCAATTGGCAGCTAGTTATTGTTTACATTATCATGACAGTGTTTGTTGCTGCATAAAAGCTTTTGAATAGAAATAAAGACACAGTTGTGTTGAAATAAAGTTGAATTTGTGTTTTATATATTTTGGTTAAGTTTGTTTCCTATACCAGCTGTAAAAAATTGTCTAGTAAATCTGTTATTGATTTTAGTCTTATTTTAGTCGACTAAAATACCAAGCAATTTTAGTCGACTAAAATTAGACTAAAATTAAAACAAATCAGATGACTAAAACTTGACTAAAACTAAAAAGAATTATAGTCAAAAGACTAAGACTAAAACTAAATTAAAATTTCGTGTCAAAATTAACACTGCTAAACACACATCAACCAAAGACCAACTGAATCCTTACCTTAAACCTTAGTAACCACTACACTCAGAAATGAAGGCAATAAGAGAGGTGAGGAGAGAAAAGATGCAAACAGTTAGTCTGAAGAGTAAAGAGGAACTCACAAACATGCAAACACACACAGAGCAGCTAGTTAGGCAGAGCAGTCCATATCATCCGAAGCAAAATACATTCATATAAACTAGTGTTGCATGGCAATATTATTAATATTAAAAGGTGCATACTATTTTTTTTTTTTTTGCAGGCTGATATAGCAGCTGACTAGCGGTGTGAAAGCAGAATTGCGCAAAAGGTATTCACAGACAACCATAATTTATTTAACCAGGCAAAAAGTCTTATAACAGATGCTTGAGTTGGGTTGAGTCATTTCAATAGACATTTGGGAATTTTTTGTGAGGGTGAATGACTTTCCCATGCAGGTTTAGCATCAAGTTCAAGTTGGTCGCACATATAAACTGGCTTCATCCCTACCTTTACGCCATGGCCTAAGTCATCCAGCTGACTGTAGTCAATGGGCTTGCGGATGTAGCGTACAGGCCTCTCAGGATTGGCTGGTGCAATGATCTTGTGCGTGCGGGAAGTGTTCTTATTGGTGGTGAGGATGCCAATCTCTCGCCTGGCCACCTTCTCTTTATGGATGTCCACCGTCTGTGGAGGAATGTCATCATATGATTTGATGCATGCAAAAATGTACATGGAAATACATTAAATTACAGGTTTGAGCATGAAATCAAAACCATGTTAAAATCAAGAAGAGCCTTAAAGTAAAACATGAATGACACAAGTAGTCCGTAAACGAGTTTTCAAAAGTCAGTTGACAATAAAATACTTTCACCTGTAAATTAATTAATAAATCTATTTTGATTAATATAAAGGTACTGCTATTGACCAAAGTTGAATACTTAGGGTTATTGATTTGAATAAATAATTGACTAAGTAGTAATATTTTACTAGTGATGCTTGCTTTAGAAAATTACCTGAATGTAGAAGCAACATAACTACTGCTCATCAAGTAGAAGATACCCACACTAGCAGTTATTTGTATAGCAGTAAAAAGCACCTGTGAGATGTGGTTGATGGACGACTCCATGCGGCGTAGCTGAGATGCCTGTATATCCAGCATCTGGAGCACATTGTTGGCGAGAGTGTTGATCAGATACGCTACGCTGGCCAAAGACTGAGTAGTGTAGCTTTTGGTTTCTTCTAGAGCTCTGTGCTTATCTGGAGACTAGGTGGAAAGAAAAGGAAGAGTAGAGAGAGAGAGAGAAAGTGTGAGTGTGTGTTAATCTCAGCACAGAAGGATGAATAGAGGTGAAAGAGAACATGACATTGACTCGTGGCCTAATTTCTGTTCCCTTGTTAACACTCTCCTTTAGGAGAGTGCAATTTGGTTTCATATAATATATACTATAATGTAATAATTGTTTGTACGGTGTGCGTGCTGACATTATTGAGTGTGTCTTGAGAGTGTATGCTTTCATTTTATTTTGCAGCCTATTAAAACGCCCCCAAAATTCAAGATATCGAAGGAAAAATTCCCTGTATGAGATTTTTTTAAATGTATATCATGTGATATAGTTAAGCAATTTCACACGCAAGAGTGCTTTCCACGATATCAGCATCATTGCAATTTATGTGACTGATTTTATCCAACAGCTGAATAAACAAGTTAATATTAGGTGATATACATTTTAGACACAATATTGTCTGTCATCACTGAAAACATTTTCAAACAAAGCCACAGAAGAACTGTTCCATGTCTCTGAATGAATCAGTGTTTTTGAATGAAACGAGTGAGTCGATGATTCAATGACCAATTCATAAATTCAGTCACTTTATTTTGCTCCTGAATGAATGAATCAGTCATTCAATCACTTGGGGAAGTCGTGGCCTAGTGTTTGACTCCTAACCCTAGAGTTGTGGGTTCAAGTCTCGGGCCAGCAATACCACGACTTAGGTGTCCTTGAGCAAGGCACTGAACCCCCAACTGCTCCCCGGGCGCCGCAGCATAAATGGCTGCCCACTGCTCCGGGTGTGTGTTCACTGCTGTGTGTGTGCACTTTGGATGGGTTAAATTCTGAGTATGGGTCACCATGCTTGGCTGAATGTCACTTCACTTCACTTCATTTAAACAAATCTGTTAATAAATGACTCAACGACTTGCTTAAGACAGTGACTTAGTTGCCATCACTCACATTTAGATTTAGTTAGTTTCATATTAAAAGTAATAAACAAATAAAATCAATATTTATAGAAAAAACAGCCAACGCACCAACACAAAAATACACTCAAACTTTGTTTAATTCCAGTTTGAGTATAATTTTTTTTTGTCAATATCACACAACTATTCTCCCGTTCATTCTTAATTTCCTTTATATGAATGCGCAAAACAGAAACTGCGGCAACCAATCAGAGCAAAGCACTGGAACAGAAAAAACAAAACAAAAACTCAAGTCAATGAATCATTGGCCGCCTACAATCATCATTCATTCCCTTCTGGTGTATCCATGTTGATGCTGTCAAATATATGGGCAGGTCCAGTGATGAACGGTACAGTGAGTGAGGATAGCGGGGGAGGAGGGTAGTGTGTGGAACTCAAAGTCTGAGAGAAACACACCTGATAGCCTTCAAAACATATCAGCCAAAGCTAATTCATATCAAATCCAACTAAAATAGTAGTATAAATATCAGCTGACTGAGTCTTACTCCTGTGCCCGAGCTAACCATTAGTCATTAGTTCCCCCAAAGGCCACCCATTGTCACTCCAATGCACATTATTTTGTTTCTTCCATGAAATACAAAAGGAAACGTTAAGCAGAATTGCTATTTTCCATTTAACAACAATGGATGGTGATTAATTATGCCAGTGTCAAGCTTAAAAAAAAGCATCTACTTGGTTTGTGCTAATTTTGGGCGATATGCTCCATAAACATATTATCCTACTGTCAACCTGTGAGGTCGCCAATACATGATATTATCATGCTAATTTATTTACTTACCTAGTTTCATAGCCAAAGAGTGAAAAAACTCCAGGGTAAGGCTAAAAGTAGCCTAATGTTAGTATCATCTATTAACTACACATTATATCTTTGAAGTAAAATAGCATATAGATGTAATGTCACAAAATATATTTCTATGACTGAATTTGTTTTGACAATTTGATAAAAACATTATAAATTACTAATTAGAATGCTTAAATTTGCTCAGATATTCAAACAGCAGAAAACGGAAAAAAGAATATTTACATTATCAAAAGAACATCATCACTGACTTCAGTCTAGCGCGAGTTTATGCACTTAAAAAAAAACACTCGTTATAATCAATGAAGCCATCTACACTGTATGATGAATAAATCTCTTATACTTACATCGCATGTACATCTGCACTTCGTTGTTTATGATGAGACAATTGACCATATGCACGGAGTGTTCTTTAGAACTTCCGCATTAAGATAAGCCAGCTCGTAAACTTCTGGTAAAGCGTCATTTGATGTTTTGGTGTATATATAGGTAGAGACTCTTGAGACCCTCACAGGGACCTCTCCTGCCTCATTCTTGTCAGAAACTGAGGAACAAAATAATTGCAACACTGTAAATAATGATAGCGGCATTAACATGTTATTTAACATTTAACAACATATAATTTTATATGCCGAGCCTGGTAATCCCAGGAGAGTACCTACATATAATTGTACATCTAAAGGCTGACAACTAAACACTATTGGAAGTGTTTAGGCTAATGTTAGCTAGCTAGCGATGTTATCCCGTAAACAACATCATAATTGTATTCTTGATCATCAAAAACTGACATTCACAGTCATGAACACATTATCAAAACACTTTTAATATGTTGTAGCCTTTATCATTTCTCATCTCTAGAGCTGTGCAGTAAAATTCACTGTAACGTATTCGTGTGTGACTGGTTATAAAGCGCAACACCGTGTAAAACCGCGGAAATTTAAATATGATGGAACAAATTAGCCCTAATATTATATTACCATTATTATCATCTTTATTTAGTCAATGGCAACAGGCAATATCTCAATAACTATTGTCGATACACAATACTATCGTCACAATCCTAGTTTGTGCACTATATTTCAGGTCTTCAACAGCCATACGAAAGCTTTATGTAAGGAATGGCCTCAAAATGGCTGTTGCTTACATACTGATATTGAATAATGACACACACTGATAATGAATATTTGAATAATTAAATCTAATTTACAGTCATGATATTAGATGCCATGTGACAGATTACAATGCAACACTTGCAAGAACCAAGGGTGATTTGGAGTCAAAAATAATGTTCTATCTGTCATGAAAGATAAGTTAACTTTAATTAAACACAAGTAAAAGAGATTTGTGAGCTCCAATTCAGATTTTCAGGGAATTACAATCAAATGGCTTTTGAAGACTTGGAATCGGAAAAGTCCTAGTACTACTTTTATTGTAGTTTCATCTTCTTTATTTTTAATATAAGGACATTTAGCCATTTGGTGTTCCACAACAGGGTTTACAGGGTTTGAATGTTATGATGAGGAGATAAACTATTGGAGAACAGTTAATGCAGCCCAAGAGATAAATACCTTTAGTCATTAACGCTTTGAGGAAAACATCAGACCCCATTTCATTCAGTAAAACACTAGAGGTCCAAAATGCATTAATGTTTCTATCAAATGCATATGAAGATGACGTGCAGAATAATATAACAATTATCTATTAATATGAACTTCTCAGAACAAAAAACAAATGTGATCGGACTTATTTGTGCAAATAAACTTCCTTACAAGAATGAGAACCCGTCTGAATTCACGAACATATCTGTATGCAATATGCATGAATTCAGGAAGTGGAAAATATTGGGTTCCATACTAAACTAAAACCAGACCACAGACATATGCAAGCAAGACTCATATCAACCCCAGCTAAATGCTGCCATGGACAGAAATCCAAGCTTGGTCACAAGAAGCTATTTGTGGCATTTCTGAACCCACTGTGACAAAGCTAAGAGAAAAAAAAATACAATATTCACAATTTACTCACAACTAACAGACTTTCTTTTCAGATGACATAACAAAATGCATTCATAGAGCATGACTGTGTGCTCTGCATGATTCCTGAGCCTGAATCAGGTACAATATGATCTGAAACCCCCCTGAGTCAAACCACAAAGCAAAACCTGTTTAACACATTACAAATGTGAGCTCTCACTCTTAATCTAACCCTTCAGCTTTAACAGGGCAGCAAACGCTAGACAAGTATGCAATATTTCAGGAACACATCATGACTCAAAAGTACTGGATTCAGCATCCACAGTGTACAAACTAATTTTCCAGTGACATCCAGTCACTGATCTGCCTGGGTCCATGTGACACGCTCTGTTTTTTTTTTTTTTTTGGAGCAATAAATGTCAAAAGTTTTATTTCTGATTCTCTATTTCTGAAGGACTACAAACACTAAACAGAGAACCACTTCTGTGGATCTCCCAGCAATGCTGAAAATAACACAAATTTAGTCATTCATTTTATTGTTCCAGAAGCACTTCACAGATTCCAGAGTGAATCATCAAACTCATGCTAGCTGGAAAAACTTAATTCACTATAGTTCTAGCATAGTAGCTCTAATTTAACTCTGGTAATTGTGTGATATCATCAAGTATAGGTCTCTGCAGGAAAGTAATGGGAGTTACAAGATCAAGGTGTTTTTACACCATGATACCTGATTGGTTGATGTAGTAGTGACGTTAGGTTTAGGGGTGGGGTTGGGTAAGGGGGATCATTTAGATTGCATGATTCAGAAACACCCAGCAGTTTTAAACCACCCACATGGTGATAAACGCCCACTTTTGCTCTGCAGAGACCTAAGTCTCGATATCATAGTAAGCAAGCACTGCATTGCTATGATTGGACAAACATAACTAACAAACAAACGGTATTTGTTGGCAAAAGGCAGATATGAACCTAACCCTAACTATAACCACCATATCTGTCATGAAAAGCTACCACAGTTAATCATGTATACCATAGTAAAATGTTGCGATTTCGAACATGCAAATCAATAGTAAACGCGATAGTAACGTTACCAAAATACTAAAACAGAAAACTGTACACATTCGCTCTCGACAATAAACTAACCCAAACAACACCCTAATAATAGCAAACTAGTAAAAACACTAACATGAATAGATATTTACACTAAAAAGCGCATTAACCAAATAAAAGTCCATAAGCCAGCAGAATTTAGCAGCAGAGCTAACTTCAAAAACACTGTGCTGCTTTGATTAAAATATCTTCACAAACGGTATTACACATTAATACACCACTTTAAATCATATCACTTTGTTTTAATTATGCATATACAACTAATACGTTCATACTATATTTAAACAGAGGCAAAGTAAACGGTCTTTTGATGTGATACAATTGAGGTTTACCCATTGGTTTCGCTTCAGCTAGCACGTTAGCCTAACGTACTAGCTCAGCGTTTGAGGCCCCATATCTGTACAAAACCAATGAAAATAGACAACAAAACGCATATAAAGTGTGTTAAGTGTCGAACTAGTGTAATATAATCCAGTATGAATTACAAGCAATAATAATACGCGGTGAATTCAGTCCGCTCGACTGCATTGCCACTCGACAGCATAAACAGTCGGATCATTAATCTCTCGTGTCATTTCTCATCCTGTACCTGGCCGTGTTTCCGATGTTTTCAAGGTTTTGTAATGTCACCTGTATGTAGTTGCTCTCGCAGTACTCGGCGACTCTCTCTAGGTTGGCGTAGCTGTCCAGCAGAGCCCCTCGACCAGCAGGAATCTCCTCTTCCAGCAGCATCTGCAGCTCCGCCATCTTCACATCTTACTAATGCATGCAGGAGGAAAACACCACCATCACACTCCCCTCTCCCTCACTGATGCACGCAGGAGGAAAACACCATCATATCACCACCCCTCACATTCACAATTCTCTTTCCTCCTCCCCATGTTCCTTTTTCTGTCCCCTTTTTTCTGTCTTTTTGCTGTATCCCAAAAATGCTCTATACAAAAGAATGGTTTCATTATTTGGCCAAGATGGATGGATGGATAGATGGATACTTTTTATATCACAATTTATTAGTATAGAAAGATTGCAGTTAAAAGATTGCATTCACTGTTGATCATTGATTATGGAATGTCTGTGACATTCAGAGGGAATGACAGTCTAAAAAAACAGTGGCTTATAGTTTTAATAACCTGGACCGTTTCTAAAATGGCATTGCTTTGATCTTATCAATCGCTGCTGCACACAATAAAGAGCACATGACATTGGCCATGGATGATTCACATTTCCCATGAGGCTATTTCAGGGACGTGAGCTATGAGTCCTTCAGTTCCTCTTGCTGACTGTGATCCAGGTGTCATCTTTGGGTGTGGTCACCAGCTCGTACCTGGCCTCAACCACCTGCCCTTCCACTCTGTGCAGTCTCAACCTGCGCACCAGCGTGCTGAGCAGCACTGCGGCCACAGTGTATGCAAATCTAAAGAGAGGAAGAGAAGGATGGGGCGAGAAGATTTGTGAACTAGGTGACATCTGAATGTTTCTTAAAGGAACAGTTTACCCAATAATGAAAAATCTGGTCATCATATACTCAGGCTCTTGAGGATTAAGACGGATATATTATTTTGTTTGACAAAATAATAATAAAAACAATTATATATTACTATATGTTTACCTTAAAATGATTTAGAATGATTTAAATTAAGGCAAACACAAGCTTTAAAATGAGCAAAAACGGAGATAAGAAATGAAGCTAATATTTCTTATTTTAATTCATTCCCTTCACTACCTTGGATATATGAGGGAATTTTAAAAGTGTGCTTTTTAGACCTGTAAAAGATTATACTTTTTTTTCTAGTTACATCAAGATTTATATATAAAAAATTTTTTGAATTTGTGAGTATAAAAACTTATCTCAATTACAAATGACTGAAAAAGTAATGTACATTAATTGCACATTAAGAGTGTGATCCTTGACTAACATTCAGTTCTTAAAAGTTCTAGAATTATGGAATTAAATACATTTTAATTGTAATTATTTCAAATTTTTGCTTCGTTTCAAAGGGGTCACAAACTATTCAAACGGAGCGTTTTGATGAGGGGGTCAAGATAATTAAAAAGGCAGTTCATGACACCTTTAATATATAGCTAATCCTAGTTTCTGCAAACACAGAGTTTGGAATCAAGCAGCTTTGTCATTACAGCAGTACCAGAAATATGATCACCTTTACAGCGGCCTATATATGTGGTCAAAGTCCATTACAATGGTAAAAGGAAGGTCACTTAGCAGATATCTTTGCAGTTATTTTGGGCATACAAGACCAACTCCTGTCTACTTGAATGGGGAAAAATCTGACATGAACTGTCAATTAAATATTTCTTTCTAAGGCTAGTTGTTTTTAGCTTTATTTACAAAGCAAGCCTTATGTTGCCATAATGCACATTTCACTTTCTCTCATTCATTGTAATATGAGTGAACCACCTTAATATACACAGTCTTTAATATTGTCGTGGAAAATGAGCGTCTTGGAATGAAACAGGTTGATGGTCACTACTAGTCAATAGGACTCATGTATAGACTACTTTTATGGGGCTTTTTGTCATTTTTGTAGTCTGACCGACCACATTCCCATTAAATTTTGCTGTATGAAGTAGAGCAGCCTGAACATTCTGCTAAACATCTCCTTTGTGTTCAACAGAAAATATAAATTCATACAAGTTTTGAAGGGCATGTGGGTAAATAAATGCTAAACATTACATTTTCTGGTGATCTTTGTTATGGTTATTAATTAAAGAAAATATCTGTATTTCTCTCCTTGTACCTTAGTTCAGGGCAGGCCTGGTTCCCTGAAAATCCAAGCAGCGAGAAGCTCTTCATTACGGACTCATCAGCAAATCTGTCAGGATTAAACCTGTCAAAGAAGACAAACCAGTGAAAATACCAGCAAACCATGAACCTTACACAACCTTGTATAAAATGAACACACACAAACACACCTGTATGGAAGTGACCAAGTATCTGCATCTTGAAGGACGACGCCCAGGGCATAGATAACCAATGTCTACAAACATACAACCAGAATTATTTTTAACATTATAGGTCACATCACTTTCTATATTGACTAGACTAGATATAAATAAGATATTAGTTTGTGTGTGGGCCTAGTAATGACAAAAGGCTGGTTCTTACTTCTTTGGGAATGACGTGTTGGTCCACCTTCCCCTCCACCTCCTGCAGTCTGGCAGCCATGGGCGTCAGTTTGGCTGTGCGGACCGTTTCATTTAGAACCTGCTGGCAGTATCTGGGGGAAAACGTGATCAAGAATGATAATTTCCAGAAAGTGATGGCCATGTGGAATAAGGTATAACTCACAAGATATTTTATTGAAATCACAGAATTAACATATGTGCCACCTGGTGGCCAGAATGTAGAATGAAAAGAAAAAGCACTATAGTAAATATTGAAAACCCTTAAGCATGTAGGGGCTTAACCTGAGTTGTGGAATCTTCTCCAAAGTAATAGGTTCCTCTCCGAGCACTTCAACCAGCTCATGATAGAGTCGTTCCTGCACTGCTTCTGATACTGAGAGGAAGTGAACTGCCCAGATGCACACTGGGAAATAACACAGATGACAGCAGACATAACTTATATATAAGAATAACAAAAATAAAGACATGAAGGTAAAAAAAAAAAAAAGCTACGCAGTGTAATTATCATTTACTAAAACTAAAACTATTAAAAACATTTTTGTTAAAAAATTAGCTGAAAAAAAGTCAACAAAGCAAAATTTAGAAAAGTTTGAGCTGAAGCAGTAACATTACTTACTATAATTATTTTTAAATAAAACTGGGATAAAAATAAATTAAAGATAAATAGTAATAAACAAAAAGTAAAAAAAAAAAAAGTAAAGCCACACCATAAAAATTCAAAATAATAATCTTAAATTAAATTGAAAACTTAAAATATAAAAACAAAAGCTAATGTTAATAAAAACTATAATACTATAAAATACTAAAACACATTGAAGCTGTGGCAATCAACTAGAAAGAAGAAATTGAAACTCACAGTTAGCAGTGATCACACAGCCAGCTAGAGTAAAAACCATACCATCTTCCATCACCTGAGGAACGGCAAAACAGAGTAAATAATTGTTTGTTTATAACTGATGCATGTTTATGTCAATATTAGTATCTCAATTTGAAAACGAATCGTTCTGTGTTGAGATGATGCTACCTGACACTCTGTCAGCTTGGCCTGTAGTAAATAGTTAACAAAAGATGACTGACTGGATCCTTGTCCACTATTCTGCTTTGCCACAGACTTCAGCACCGTCTCCATCTCAGCCAGAGCTGAAAATAACAAACCCCCATGATCAACTGACACGGAACAATCCACAATAAGGTCAGAGCTTTCAAATGTGGCTCAGCTGCCTTCTTACCACTCTCATAATGGGCCTTTCTGCTGGAACTCTTCTCTAGGGATCCATCCAGATAACCCTTACCGATCTCTGACCAGATCTATATGCGTTTACATGTAAAATACAACATTTTATAACAACGTTCATTTTCATAAGCATGACACTAAATATAACTAGTGAGGAATGCTCACCGCTTCATGGTTCTTACGGAACTGAATGATCTCAGCATCATCCCGAAAGCGACTCCCCATGGCAAGCTGAGTGACAGCCTTCATAGCCAATCCAAGCAGGTGAGCACAAAGAGGCGTGTGCTGCGATTTAGGATAAAATGCCCACTTATCAACCAGCTCCTCCACCAGCTAAAATAAGGCAGAGTTTTAAGAGAGAGAGATAAAATGTTTGAAAAAATATGCACTGTTCATTATATTCAGTATTAATTATTATACGAACTAAAACAAAAAGAATTCAAGAACTTTCCTTTAAGGCAGATATCACTGGGTCAGATAGATTTATGCAATGAAGAAAAGAACTTTGTTGTTGGTCCTAATTGTGAAATCCTGAACTAGTGATATATAAACACTCCTGAACAGACCTGAAGCAATAGAGGGAAGTTGTTGTCCAGGGTTTTATTAATAGCTCCCTCATAAACTTTTTTTCTTATCATCGACTCTGTCACTCCCACTCCTGAACCTGACCGGTAACCCAGCAACGACTTGAGCATTGTCTCAAAGGAATCCGCTGAGGAAAGGGTACAAACATATGCGTTAAAAAAAGCATGCATAATTATATGCATAAGAGGGAATTTGTATTTATTTATTTTTTATTATTGGTATGGTAATAAATGCTACTTCACACACTACCATCCAAATGTTTAGGTCAGAAAGTTTTTTTTTTTTTTTTTATGATTAAAAGTGACAGTAATTACATGTATAATGTTACGAAAAGGTTTCTGTTTTTCATAAAAAATATTAAATATATTAAGAAATGTTCTTTAGCACCAAATCAACATTAGAATGATTTCTAAAGGATTGTGTAATGCTGAAAATTACTTTTTTTAATATACTGAAACAGTTATTTTAAAGTGAAATAATAGTTCATAGTATTGTTCTTTTATTGTATTATTGATCAAATAAATGCAGCCTGGGTGAGAAAAAAAACTTCTTTCAGAGACATTAAAAAAATCTTACTGACCCTTTGAGAGGAAGCTTATGAGGAATAAAATGCATAACATATAAATATGTAAATTTATGATCAAATATTAATCTTTATTAAATATAAGTTTTTCCAAGCGTATTCTCTCCCTCGCTGCAGGATACTCACTGGTCCAGTTGGGGTTGATGTGTTGTCGTAGTTGGTCCACAGCTCCCAGACTGACCACTGGTCTCCCACCAAACCAGAAAGATGCCACAGACCCAAACTCATCGTGAAGACCCACCAGGAACTCATGCAGGCTTCCTTTGTTCACTATATCTGGCAGATTCCCATCTCTGGAAAAGTATTAAAGAAAGACGTTTGTTGGAGAGATTGACTAAAGATCAAAAGGAAATCGCAAACCCTTACTTCTCTTCTGTGGGGTTTAGTCCAGGCACACCAGAGGCACTTCTAGATGACTGACATTAAAATGAGAAAACAATGCGTTAATATACACATATCGGAAATACGAAAGTCCCATGATGAAGATTTAATGGCTGACTTTCTTATACACATATAAGTAACGTTAACTGTAAATTCAAGAGTAGTTAAGTTATGATCTTCTAAATGCAGCAGGGGAGAATTTAAACAGAACATTTAGTATTTATATTTCATAAAAAACATCAACTAAAAAAATCAACAACTACAAAACGAGTTTGCAAAACAGGTCAGATAATAGGTCAGATTATATTTTCACCGGATACAAATACAGGACGGCACCGATCAGGATAATGACAAATGTCACTGCAAATATAGCAAAATCCAGCATGGTTGCTTTTCAGAAATGTCTATGACCGTCATAAATGTAATCAAACTGTTCACTGGTCTAGTAGCTAACAATCCACGTCTACAGAGACCATCAGAAACCTGCGCCTCTGTGGCTCGGTAGTCAACTACACATCCTAGTGTCAACACGCCTAAACCAATCAATCGCAGAGCGTTGTTGTTTAGGGATATTTACTTGAAGTCTGTTAAGTACAGCATGGATATTTTATTTTAACATTATTGCAAATTATTATTATTTTATTATTATCTTGTACCCACGTGTGCCAAAACAGGTTAATATAAATCATATTTGTCCCTTCTTTATTATTTATTTTGTAATATGAGTTATTCTAATTATAGGTCATCATATTAACTTTAGTCGTGTGACTAAAAGCTGTAGTATTAACTCGTTTTTTTTACCATATTATGAGTTTGTTTATAATTAAGGGGGCGGAGCTAATGATAATTAGGCTCGTTATGAACTCTTTAAATGTGACACACAGGAAAATGTACGTTCTTAGCGAAAGTAAGCCGCAAAAAAAAAATGCTGGTAATCGCAGCGTTAATTGTGTTTACGCTTAGTGTAAATTTGAGCAATGCTCAGGATCAGCAGTTTCCCCGGCAGCTGATCCAATATCAGGCCGGTGGTTCATCATTCTCCCCGGTTTTGAAGGAATTTCCCCGTCAAGAGATGTTTGATCTCCAGCAGGGCTTTTCCCCGGAGCTGAGTCCGAGGAGCTCGTCGTTCTCCGGCTCTCAGCGCTGTGTGGTGGAACCGTATGAGCGCATTGAGTGTGGAGAGCCTGACATCACTCCAGCTGAATGCGAGGATATCAGCTGCTGTTATGATGCTCAGGGCTGTTATTATGCTAGGGCAGGTGAGCGTGAAAATGAATGATTCTATCTGAATACTGTGATGCACTACTGTGATTGCATTTTCATAATATTGCTGTTTTATGTTCTTTTTCATCAAATAAGTGCAGTCCTTGTGAGCATAAGCTATTTCTTTCAAATACAGTAAAGAAACTTAATTCCAAACTAGTGTATTTTCATACTAGTAGTGGGTATGGAAAATCATTTGACATCTGACGGTGTTTTAGGCAATTTTTTTTCATAAATATTACTACTATTACAAATACCACACCATATGGTTAATAGGTGATATAAATATTATACACACACACACATTTAAGCACTGTATAATACCTCCGATTGCAATTGTGTGCAAAACCTCATTGTATCTTATTTAATTTTTTTTCCCTGTTTCCAGTTACTCTGCAGTGCACGAGAGATGGGCAGTTTGTATTGGTGGTTGCCCGAGATGCTACCATGCCACATATCAGTTTAGATTCCATCCACATGCTGGATAATGACACCAGTGACCACTGTGCTCCTGTCGGCAGCACTGGCAGCTTTGCCATGTATCAGTTTACTGTTAGCTCCTGTGGCACAAGAATGAAGGTGGGTATGAACGGTGGGAGAGCCTTTGAGCATAGTGTTAATCATGGGGGAGAAAGAGAATGACATTGTTGCATCACTGTTTTAGTTTACCCTATGGTCACTATTGTTCCCTCTATTATATCCTTCAGGAAGAAAACGGTTTTGTTATTTATGAGAACATGATGTCATCTGTGTATGAAGTGGCTGTTGGACCTCGTGGATCAATTTTGAGGGACAGTTCGTATGAGTGAGGAGGCTCCTCTGTTTTTATGTTGAAGTTTTTGGCACCATCAGTGGAATGGGGCCCAGTTTTTTTCCATCTGTGTCTTGAAGGCTGAAGTTCCAGTGCAGGTATTCGGGATCAACAGTTGAGGCTCTGGTGATGGAGGTGAATACGGTTCCTCCTCCTCCCCCTGTCTCTCAGAACGGCTCACTCCGAGTGGAGCTCAGGCTCGCCAGTGGACAGTGCACTACTAAAGGATGCTCCGATGGTGAGCAGAATCTATTAAATTGTAAATTTCCTGTGATGGCATCGTTACTCCAGTCTTCAGTGTCACATGATCCTTCAGAAATCATTCTAATATAATTTGTTGAATTATTATCATTGAAATCTGGGTACTGTAAAATTACTTTGAATGCCACTAATATGGAATGAATTAATTACCAGGTCTATGACGGTCACTGTTCAATGTGATGCAATTTGATTAATTCAGTATTATCTTTGTGTATTTATACCAGAGGATATGTACACCTCGTACTACTCTGAGGCAGACTACCCTGTTACTAGAGCATTGAGAGAACCTGTTTATGTGGAGGTGCGGATTCTGGAGAGGACCGATCCAAACCTTATCCTGGTCTTAGACCACTGCTGGGCCACTTCTAATCCTGAGCCCACAAGTCAACCTCAGTGGGACCTTTTGCTAAATGGGTAAACAAATTCTTTCATAGCAACTTCTCTTCCCCAATTTATCTAAATAAGTTTAAGGGAATGTGGGCATTTTGTTCAACTCAAAAACAACAGTCTCAAATTATGCAAATCACTGGTTCACTTATTTGTCTTCATAGCTGTCCATTTAAGGATGACCATTACCTGACCACAATGCTTGCTGTTGGACACTCAGAACTGCAGTACCCATCTCATTATAAACGCTTTGTTGTGAAGATGTTCACTTTTGTAGATCAGTCCTCACTTTTGCCTCTGGAGGAAAGGGTATGTACTGTCTTCCCCAACACATTACTCCTTCAATCTCACTTATTTATCTATGCCATGTCTTTACCAGATTTTTATTCACTGCACTACGTCTGTTTGCCCTCCCTCCATCACTGAGTCATGTGAGCCCAGCTGTGGCAGCACGACAAGTGAGTACACCTATAGATTCAAGATATCATGGTGACTAAAATAAGTTATTAATATTGCTAATTATATAAACCATTATTATTTTTAACCATGTATTTATAAATATGAAGAGATTGTGATATTCAATAATTACAATAATTTTAATATTACTCATCCATTTTGGTTGTAGTCAACTAACAAAAATTACATGTATTATTTATTACAAAAATGTAACCAATAATAATAATAATAATAATAATAATAATAATAATAATTATCAAGAAAATGTAAGTTAAATTATTAATTTAATTGTATTTATTTATTTATTTATTTTTTACATTTTAATGGTATTAGAATTTTTTTTTTTTTTTTTTTTTCCTTTAACCTTTCTCTGTCCTTTTAGGAAGGTCCATTTCAAAAGACTCCGAGGAAACGGTTGTAGTTTCGAGTGGGGAGGTTATACTTGTATCCCATTCGCCAGTTTGTGAGGCAAATCTAGCTAAGGAAGGTATGAACTCGCGGTGTTATCTGTTAACATTCATATAATGAATGACCCATGCAACTAACTTCGACCTGGAAATGTTTGCCTCTTCTAGTCCCACAGATATTGGATTATGGATTATGGGCGGCAGGAGCTCTCACTGTGTTTGGGGTCTGTGGGATTGTGGTGGCTGTTTTAATACAGGGGCCCAAACCTCGCCCTCAGCCCGCTCCAGTGTGACGTTAATAAAATGACAAAAAAGGTGGCCTCACTGGTTTATTTAATTTTATTGCTGATATATATATATATATATATATATATATATATATATATATATATATATAAATAAATTGCCTTAGTGTTTACCTTCTGTGTGGTCGATATCTGGACTTGTCGACATCAGAACCCAGGCCCACCCAACCAGCAAAATGACCGCCAGGTTTAATATGATCCAGGGGAGAATTATGCTGCGCTCTGAGCCTGGCTGCCTGAGAGGAGATCTTAATATTACTGTACAGCATTTACCCAGCATGCTCTAATGAGAGGGCTCTACTGATTTTATAGATTGATTGCGATCACTCACTTGTCATCTGCTGGTTTAATGATAAAACAAGGGCAGAAAAATACACTGAAAAAGAAAAGGTGTACAAGCACCACAGGACTGTGACACACTAAACTCCTTATGGCTGTAGCAGCTTTGGCAAGATTCAACCTTTTAGGAGAGAGAACAAACAATAGTTTAATCTCAAGGGTTCAGGCATCTACAAATACTTGAGGCTACTGTGTTTACTCCTCTTTTGTTTCTATTAGACCAAAAGAATGGGCATTATGATTTGGTGATTCACCTGTCGAAGGCAGAAACCGTGCTGAGGGTGATACTGCTGCAGTTTCTCTTCCCCAGCCAAAACCTAGACCACAATGATATTCCACACAGCATAACCAGCCAGGAAGCCATGAGAAAACAGGCCAATCACCCTGTGCAGTAACACCAATCAGGATTCAGGAAAAAAAGTATTGTACTTTTAGTGTACTGTATAAAATAAATGCAGCATTGATGAGCACAAGAATCTTGTTTCAAACGCATTTTAAAAATCTCCAAACGTTTGAACGGTGGTGTATTTACACCAACACAAAATCTTTTGCGTTAACTGGTACATAATATATACATAAATAAAAAACTGCAGACTATAAAACATCAACTTCTCCAACTACAACATCATTATTATCTATTTAGGAAACAATTAGTAACAAGCTAAACACTCCTCTTGATTTATGATAATTTAAATATTTTTTTTAAATAACCTGCTTGTCTGACACAATCTAGCCTGTATGGGAAAATACATGTAAAAACTAAAATATGTGACATGGGTCTTGAATAGAAAGATCACAAATGTAAAAGTACAATTTAAACAATGTGTGATCTGCTAGGTGATCTTACCTTGGCGTAGATGGCAGTGTTCATGATGCCCGCTAAAATGTTAAAAGATAATATTAGGTTAGCAATAAACCGTTCCAATGAAACTTTAGCATCAGATGCTGCACCTGTTGAGGGCTCAACTTTTGTATATAATGTCTAATGAAGCTTACTGTTGGCTTTTTCACCATTCCACTCAAGAGTACAGGGAGAACACAACGAAAGAGATGTGGACATTTGCACATGTACAAACAAACGTCTCCGAGCACTTAAAGCATGGATTAATGTGAGTCTAAATCTGAGAGGGGCATCTGCCAAGCAGCAGGATTATGTAAGGGAGGAGCTACTCGCCATCAAATACAGTTACTTATGACAGACAAAAGCAAACATCATTTGTATTTTTACTGTATATTTGATCAAATAAATGCAGATTTGTATTAGGGAATTTCTCCCCAGAAGGTTTATATTCATGCAAAATCTGCATTTATTTGATGAAAAATACAGTATGATTAATATTTTTGTGAAAACCATGACGCGTCTTTTTTTAAAATTATTATTATTATTCTTTCATTTTATAATGGCATTACTCACTTTTGATCAACTTAAAGCATCACATTAATGAAAATTTAAGTGAGAATTATGATTAAATGTCATGAAAATAATGTCAGAATACAACAAAACCTTAATAGCCCCAAAACTTAATGTCCTTATGATGTAGAAAGAACAACAACACATCTTAAGCACACAGAATAATGTAAGTTAACTATTTTTATTTTGTAATTGTGCCTTTAAATGATTACTTAATTGTGTCATCAGTATGGATGTGAATGGGTAGGCCTATGTGGCTTTCATCTATAATACAACCGTATGCTTTTATTAGTTATATTTTTCTCTTGTTAACAGTTTAGCTCTTAAGAGGTATTTCTCATCTAAGCTTCTATTTCTCCCTTTCATTGTTTTTTGTGTTATGTATTATGAAGTTATAATAAAATATGTATAAGGAAACACTGTCTTAGTTTTGTCTGTTGATCAGGGGTATGAATACAGAACAGAGTGTGAAATCCATAGTATTTACAAAAGTATTTGTACAATGTTTATACAAACCTTAGCACATCATCAACAATGAGAGTTTTTAGACTCAGTGGCTCCATGCCTTGACAAGTGGTCCACAATGGTAGTTCACAAGCAAACATGCCACTGTGAACAGTTGGTTTATGCTACATGAAATGGACAAGGGGATGACTGTGTCAAACAACTCATGCTCTTTAATGCGACGGATCACTCAACATGTACCCTGAGCCTAGCCACAGACTGAATGTGTGTCACTTCATCAGCTGACTTTTGGTTTCCATTGCAGGAAAGCAGGCCTGTGGATTTTACATGGCACTAGGCTATCAATTAAAGGGTTAGTTCATCCAAAAATGAAAATTATGTCATTAATAACTCACCCTTATGCTGTTCCAAACTTGTAAGACCTCCTTTTATCTTCGGAACACAGTTTAAGATATTTTAGATTTAGTCTGAGAGCTCTCAGTCCCTCCATTGAAACTGTGTGTACGGTATACTATCTATGTCCAGAAAGGTAAGAAAAACATCATCAAAGTAATCCATGTGACATCAGAGGGTCCGTTGGAATTTTTTGAAGCATCGAAAATACATTTTGGTCCAAAAATGGCAATAACAACGACTTTATTCAGCATTGTCTTCTCTTCCGTGTCTGTTGTGAGAGAGAGTTCAAATCAAAGCAGTCTGGATATCCGGTTCGCGAACGAATCATTCAGTTCACCAAATCGAACTGAATAGTTTTAAACGATTCGCATCTCTAATACGCATTAATCCACAAATTACTTAAGCTGTTCACTTTTTTAATGTGTTTGACACTCCCTCTGAGTTCAAACAAACCAATATCCCGGAGTAATTCATTTACTCAAACAGTACACTGACTGAACTGCTGTGAAGAGAGAACTGAAGATGAACACCGAGGCCGAGGCAGATAATGAACAAAAGACTGACTCATTCACGAGTGAAGAACCGGTTGCATTGGTTTTCGGATCACCAGTCGTTCTTTCGGACAGTTCGATTCAATAAACCGGTTGAAGAAAACGGTTCACCGGTTCTTTTGCGCTTAACGTAATGACGTCATTTGCGATGATTGCCCTTGATTCAAGCCTTCAGTTTACCCGCGCTCATAACACTAGCACAGAATCAGTTCAGAATCAATCATCAAAAGAATCAGTTCAGTTCAGATGCTCTGTGTGTCGGTCTGCTTCACGCTGAATCACACATGCGCAGTATCATCAGCTCCTCGGTTCACGAATTGGACGCATCTGACAGAAACGGTTCTTCACTCGTAAAAATGGTGTATGATCTTTGTTTGCTCCAACTGCTTCTGAACATCTTCTATCTCCCTTTTTAACTCCTCGGCCCCTTGTCTGACCCGTGACCCGTGTCTGAAGCTTACATTGGAAAAACACCAACTTGTTCACGTCACTACCGGTGTGACTATAAACAGGCACTGGGAGAACACGTCATCCTCTTCTTCGTCTTCACTGACTGTTCTGTTTGAAGCATGCATCTGAGAGAACTGGTGAGAGCGATCTTTCTCTGTGTATCATGGCAACTACTGGCAAGCGTTTTGACAATGTGTGCATCCGTGTCTGCGTTATTTGTCACCCGATGACACACGCGATCTTTGCGTCATTTGTTTGGGTGAATCTGCGTGCATTGTGAGCGTTTTTTCAAGAAAAAATATCTCCGCCCCTGCTTGTCTCTCTTCGGCCATCTGCTTCCAGTGGTTCAAGACCCGCGCTGCTGAGGCACGGAGGAGAATGAGCTTGTGAGAATACAGGTGGATCTGTTTGAATGTTTAAAGAGGGATTTTTCCCTTTCGCGCTCGTAATGGCAGCAGACGAGAGAGAGCCTCGGGAAGATGATGTTATATCTTTAACACTTTCTGATACTGAGGTTAGTGCTCTGCTGGATCTTTACCCAGGAAAAGTGGGAGATATTTGTGGATGGTGAAGAAGCTGAGGCTGAGCCTTCTCAATTCTCCTGCCCTGCATATGTAGAGATGTAAGAGGTTATGGTCTGTGCCATGGCAAAGTTAGACTTGCCATGAAAATGCGCCAACAAGGTAAAAAAAAAAAAAAAACATCAATGAGCGTTATCTTTCCGACCATAGCCCTCCAGCTCAGGTGAGCCTTCCATTTCTGCATGATCTCCATACAGATATCAAAAAGAAATGAAAGAGGCCATTTTTTCTCGCATCCATTTGTTTCGGCATAAGAGTAAATCTGCCGACATTGAGGTGATGCGCGAAGGCAGCTATGATAGGATGCTCCCTGTAGAAAGAGCTAAAAAATAACATTTCTATCTGAAGGGGAGGCATCCTCTCTTAAGCTCCCTCCTTGCCATCCAAGCCCCTTCAGAAATTCACCTGGCTTAAATGGCAAGGCATACGCAGCAGCAGGTCAGGCTATGGTTTTGTCACACACGATGGTGTTGCTTCAAGCATATCAAGCTGATCTGCTAAGGGACCTGGATGGAGGCAAGGGCCTTTCTCCTGATCAGGTAGCCGCGCTGCACTTCTCTCCATGCTACCAAGCAGGCCACCTCCGCCATGGGCGGGACCATGGTGGCAGCGGAGAGACGTCCGTGGATGAACCTGGCAGACATCGGGAAGAAAGAAAAGGCTTTCTTCTCGATACTCAGGTTTCGCCTTCTGAACTTTTCGGTATTTCCGTTGAGATGGTGATCGAGAAGTTTAGGGAGACGAAAGCACGCTCTGCTGCTTTCAGATCCTTCGTTCCACGAAGGTCCAGGTCTGAGCCCGAACAACATAGGGGTCCTTGCCTGTCTCAATCTGAGGATCAAAGATGAGCACAGAAAGCTAGTGTCGTGACTCGTGCTCCTCTCCTGCGGGCAAGGGTAAGAGGAATCATGGGTCACAAGGAAATAAGCAGAACCTAAGGGATGTGATCCAGACGAGGCAGCATTCTCATCTTAATCAGAGTGATAACGAGGAATCTACTCGTTCCCTTCAGGTATTTTTAACTTCTGCTTTTATCCTCCCCTTCCTAATTCCCATGTAACCACCAGCTCTCCACCTGATCAAGGTTAGGTGGAAATCTCTCGCATAACAGTCTCCTATACTTATGTGTATTAAATTGCTGGTGGTTATGTGTCTACTAATAAACTCTGTGAGTTTCCTTTGCAGTGCTTAATTACAGTGTTTACTAAACACTCGCCAGCACCAGCCATCCGGCTTCATGTCCCGGTATTAAGTGGCTGAGATCACAGGTTTCTGCTGGAGCCTTCTTGATCATCAGGCCTGGCACAGCACTGCAGGGAATTTCATGGATGTCTGGCCAGGTCATCCTGACAGGTCTCCTGGCCACTTAGTGGTGCTGTTGCATCTAGCGGGAAGCGGAGGTGGCAGTTACAGAAGTCTTCTTGTATATGCTGTTGCTCCCTCATATAGGTGTTGCTCCCTAAGCTTGCCTCTCTCTTGCGATTCAGCGCCTCTGCGATGCTTAGGAACCTTTAGGTACACACGCTAAGCTTTGTGTACTTTCTCAAGACCACATGGTGGTCAGTGTGCACGTGAACACTTTGCACACTTTCTAAAAGTGGTAAGTGTGCACGCAAGTCTCGGCGCACTTTCTGAAATCCTGTACAGTAAGGGTTACGCGCACTGCTTCGCTCGCTTTCTTGAGATGATTCCTTGGGCTCCATTCAGCCAGTTTGTATTTATTTATACATCTCAAGCATCGCTTCCCTCAACATGAGGGGCTATTTGGGTGATTCTCATGGTAGTTTAGCAGCGCTCCCCTTTTTTCCAAAAAGGGTCGCCTATGAGCACACTACTCTGAGCTCGGAGTTCTCATCTCATATGAGACTGAGTTCCAGAGCGCTCCAGTATTGTTTCCTTAGATCGAGTTGACGACTCTCAAATATACTGTTTTGAGATGCACCATTCCATCTATGAGCTGCTTTATCAGAGTGCCACGAGAGCCCCTCCTTAGAACAGTATTTGAAAATCCATGCTATGGTAAGTGTGCACGTGAAGTCTTTGCACACTTTCTGAAATCCACACTGTGGTAAGTTTGCACGGTAGTATTCTGTGTTCTTTCTAAAATCCTATATGGTGAGGGCTTTGCGTGGTTGCTTCGTGACTTTTCTTCAGTTGGTAAAGCCCCGTTCATCTTGGGCGCCACTCCACCTATGTATCCTCGGATACCTATCTAAACAGGGTGTTGCTACTAGAGAACTGTTGAGACAGCTCTTTCATTAAGCTTATGTGTAAGCTAGCAGTAGCCCCATGTGACAGGCAAGACTAGGTGTAAAATGATAGGTTCTTAGCCGTATCACTTCAAAGGAATCTTTCTTGTTTCCAAGCCTTCAACTCTAACCCTGGGCCGAGGCCCTAACAATTAAGTTGGGTATGTAGCTTAGGCCTTTGGCCATAATGGGTACACAAGACAAGGTGTCACAGACAGTCGACTAAACGTCCCAGGGGCAACTCCCGTGGAAATGGTAGAGCTGGTACTTAGTGCTCGCCATGAATCTGGCCTGCACTCCCCTCAGCATGGCGGCGTGGGTATACTGTTCCCCATAGCACCCCCTAGAGGACGCAATTCGAAGTTCCCTTTAAAAGGAGTATTTCAGGTTACGAATGTAACCATGGTTCCCTGAGTAGGGAACGAGACACTGCGTCCTCTAGCTCCCTGCTTTCGACAAAAGCTTCAGATGAAGAAGTTAATGATGTATTCTCCCAGTGCCTGTTTATAGTCGCACCGGTAGTGACGTCAGAGGCTGTAGCCGGCCAACAAGTTGGTGTTTTTCAATGTATGCTTCAGACACGGGTCACGATGAGGTGTTCCCAATAGTGCCCCCTAGAGGACGTAGTGTCTCGTTCCCTACTCAGGGAAACATGGTTACATTCGTAACCTAAGACGTTTTCATGTAGAACCATGTCCACAGCTGCAGCTTCGGGAACTGAACAATAATCATGTCCAGTCCTCTCCACATCAAAGTCTATATCTTCTTGGTCTACGTCCGAGTCAGGATCAGGGGTCAGCGGTCTCTCTCGATGTTCCCAATCCACTCAACCACTCAACTCAACTCAACCACAAAACCTTTTTCTCTATGGTTAAGCTGCCAAAAACTAGATATAAGAACAACCAGAAATGTTTGTCGCTGTTAAGTTTCGCGCCAATCACAAGGTTATCGCATGGGTTAGCGTCAGATGTAAATACGGAACTGCAAACTGTTAGCCCAGTAGAGAGTGTAGTCGGAAACACGTCACAATTCCCACTGCATAGAGTATATATACACCCTATAACGTACACAAAAGATAGATAACACTTACGTTTTAAGATACTTGTATTTCTTCTCGTTTTTATTTACCCTCATGAGAGCCAAATAAAGTTTTGTAATTTTTTTTTTTTTTTATGTCGTTACATCGGTTGGAGCATATAAAAAATATAGAAAATGATTCATATTTTTTTCTATGTCCTTTGTAGAGGATGTCAATAAATAAATATATAGACATGAAAAGGCATGTATGGGCAAAAATAATGATTTATTTTTTTCATTCACCAATCAGTTTTTAATTTTCAGACTCTTTTTAACCAAATTTTGTACAAAGATGATTCTCAACTATGTTATGAAAGATATAACAGAATGATCTGATGTGCTAATTTTATTTATTTATTTATATGTGTGTGTAAAATATCCATAAACTGATATTCACATTTTATTCAATGTATCTATATACTGCACCTTATTTGCATATTAATGTATTCATGGGGCAAACCATAGTGGAAAAGAGAAGTGTTATAAAGGGAGTAATACCTTGGCAACATTTTCATAAGAATATCTCATATTTCAAAAAAGACAAAAGTCTATGGACTGGGCCTGAGTGGTTTCAAAAAAGCATTTAAAAATGCATGTCAAATATGCAGGTTTAAAATAAAACTGAAATGAGTAAAATATTAACTTAATTTAAAATAATTTATACAAAAATATTTTCCAATCTGAATGTAAGTGGTGTGACATGTGCGTAACATGAAGTGTGATGGGTTTCATTTTTCACTGTCCCATAAACGCATGTCAACTCAAGTGACGTTAGTTCTGTTCTTCTCATGAACCCCATCACTCATTACTCCAGACGTGAAAATCCCCCAAATCACATTTTAAAGTGGATTAACAAATACCAAATCTCTTTTGGAGAGCTCAATAAATATTTAGGTTTTATTTGTTTTTGTTTTTCACAAGGGCGAACAAAATGTCCAAACAAAAGATTGACACCTGAAAAAATGTGAAAATTTGTATTCAGACTCTAACATTTTTAAAGACAAAACACACATTATTCTCAACAAAAAAAGTGAAAAAGAAACTTCATTTGAATATTCGTGCTCATCCGCTCTCCTATAGTATCCCTGAGTTTAGATTAAGACTGTCCAGTCGGTCTGATCCACGCGGCTGGTACCCACTGCAATTCATCCTGAGCTCTCCTCACAGCGGTCAGCAGCTGCACACATGCAGCCTGCAGGCCATCGTTTACTATCACATGATCAAAGAACTGACAGTAATGCTGTTCCATATCGCATCCCGCATCCTCTATCTCCTGAAAATCTTCATCCTGATGCAAATATAGAGATTGATGGAAAAAAATTTACCTTTAAGACACAAATCATACCTTGAAAGGTGAAAAATTAATTGAGTGGACAGAGATAAAGATGCTAGCTCACCTTAAAACATCGGCTGGTGTAGTAATTTGTGATGATATGTGAGTTCATCCGTGTGCTTTTCATCTGCTCAACACTGGGAGGCTTTATAAAGATGACATAAGCCCTCAGCTCTGCAGTCCTCACAGACTCTAATGCCTGGAGGTCAAGAACATAGAAAGCAAAGTAAAGCATCAGAACAAGTCAGAATCCAGATCAGACAACCATTTTTGCTTTACAGTAGCATAATAATAGCACACTCCTATTCCAGGGATATTATCAATGAAACTTTATAGATTAAAAATATTATAGATAAAAAAATTTAAAATAAAAAAAAAGAAATTATAATAAATGAAACCAAAATAGTAATATTTAAATATGTAATGTTATAATAATACAATAATAAAAAATAATACAATAACACAAAAATCCAAAAAAGTAACTAAAATTAAAATAAAAACTTAGAATATAAAAATAAAATAAATTAATAAAAACTATAATAGTATAGTTTAGTTTACTAATCATATATCTAAGCATAATTTATTTGTTAATATCTAGTATTTTTTCGGTTTTAGTTTTTATTTATTACTGGAAATAAATGAAAACTAAAACTGAAAAAAATAAATAAACCTAAATAGTAAAACTATAAATAATAAAACCTAAATATTAACAAATAAATTAAGCCTAAAAATAAAAAAAAGTGCTACAGTTGTCATGGCAGGATTTCTAATTTCTGTTTAGTTTACATACTTTATTTTAGCTCTAGTTAACAATAATAACCCTAATAGTATATTAACAATACTAAAATAACACTGTTCCCTTCAACAGATCTGAACACGAGTTAATCGCCCACAGTAAGTTTAATATGCAAGTTAAAGTGTTATTCAGTTTCCTAACTTGAAAGATTTATAAGATTTATCGCAAACACCACTTTTAACAGCACAAAGCAATATATTCCCAAGAGAAACTCACATATGGCTCGATGTCAATCACACAGATCTTTCCACTGGCCAAGACATCTTTAACCGCATCTACACTAGTGCCATAGAGATGACCTCTCAACTCCCCAAACTCAATAAACCTGAGGAGGAAAGAGAAAAAAAGTCACTGGCCTATCTAAGGTTAATAAAAACATTTTGTTTGATTATACATTGCCTCTCTGAGTATAGCTGAGTATATTTGGGCCACCTGTGATTGCTGACCATGGTGTCAAACTGCTCTCGACTGATAAAGTGATATTCTCTGCCAGACTCCTCATGGCATTTGGGTGGCCGTGTGGTATCTGAATGGAAATGAAAGTCAACTTCAAAATTAGCACACGTGTCCACTTTTACATATGCATAGTTATATCACACAAAGTCATATCTATAATATGAAACTCACGGGGAACGGCTCCTTGGTAGACCTTTGGATTGATCTCAATTAGCTTCCTGCGTAATTCATTTACCCCGACCCCGGACGGACCTGATGGCAGAATTTTGGTTCAGGACACACATGATAATGTGCAGGCAGGGTTGGTTGTACAAGGTGGTATACAGGTGATTCTCAATAAATTAGAATGTCGAGGAAAAGTTCATTTATTTCAGTGATACAACTCAAATTGTGAAACTCATGTATTTAAAAAATTCAATGCACACTGACTGAAGTAGTGTAGTATTTGGTTCTTTTAATTGTGATGATTTTGGCTCACATTTAGCAAAAACCCACCAATACACGATCTCAACAATTAGAAAATTATGACATGCCAATCAGCTAATCAACTCAAAACACCTGCAAAGGTTCCTGAGCCTTCAAAATGGTCTCTGACAATCATTGACATGCTTCACAAGGAGTGTAAGTCACAAAAATCCATTGCCAAAGAAGCTGGCTGTTCACAGAGTGCTGTATCCAAGCATGTTAAGAGAAAGTGGAGAGGAAGAAAAAAATGTGGAATAAAAAGACCAACTGAGAGAACCCCAGCCTTATGAGGATTGTCAAGCAAACTGGATTCAAGAATTTTAGAGAACTTCACAAGGAAGGAATGGACTGAGGCTGGAGTCAAGGCATACAGACGTGTGAAGGAATTTGGCTACAGTTGTCATATTCCTATTGTTAAGCCACTCCTGAACCACAGACAACATCAGAGGCGTCTTACCTGGGCTAAGGAGAAGAAGAACTGGACTGTTGCCCAGTGGTCCAAATCCTCTTTTCAGATGAGAGCAAGTTTTGTATTACATTTGGAAACCAAGGTCATGGAGCCTGGAGGAAGGGTGGAGAAGCTCATAGTCCAAGTTGCTTGAAATCCAGTGTTAAGTTTCCACAGTCTGTGGTGATTTGTGATGCAATGTCATCTGCTGGTGTTGGTTCTTTGTGTTTTTTGAAAACTAAAGTCACTGCACCTGTTCACCAAGAAATTTGGAGCACTTCTAGCTTCCTTCTGCTGACCAGCTTTATGAGGCCCACACTGCCAAAAGCACCAAAAGTTGTTAAATGACCATGCTGTTGGTGTGCTTGACTGGCCAGCAAACTCAGCAGATCTGAACCCCATAGAGAATCTGTGGGGTATTGTCAAGAGGAAAATGAGAAACAAGAGACCAAACAATGCAGATGAGCTGAAAGCCACTGTCAAAGAAACCTGGGCTTCCAGACCACCTCAGCAGTGCCACAAACTAATCACCTCCATGCCACACAGAATTGAGGCAGTAATTAAAGCAAAAAGAGCCCCTATCAAGTATTGTACATTTACAGTAAATTAACATACTTTCCAGAAGGCCAACAATTCACTAAATGTTCTCTTTTCATTGGTTTCATGAAGTATTCTTATTTAAGATTAGTGGGTTTTTGTTAAATGTGACCCAAAATCATCACAATTAAAAGAACCAAAGACTTAAACTACTTCAGTCTGTGTGCATTTAATTTATTAAATACATGAGTTTCACAATTTGAGTTGAATTAATGAAATAAATAAACTTTTCCTCGACACTCTAATTTATTGAGAAGCACCTGTAGGTGTATTTTTCTGGCTGATTGTAGCCCACTCAGACACACTCACCCAGCAGTGCTATGAGGCGGTGTGGGTGCTCTGGATGGTGCTCGTACCGCACCACCTCCTCATACGGGTTGTCTAGTGAACTGTAACAGCTCGAGGGGCAGCGTACGGTGCAGAACTGGGATGATCCAAAAGCCTGACCTCTCCGTTGGCGACAGAGACGCAGACTTCGTCGAAAACCAGCTGACATACACAGAGAATAAAAACACGATCAATAATGCACACAGTCATATGATGCTACTGTCACGATCATTAGATGGAGTGCCCATGAACTTCAGTAGAGGGCACTCCAATCAGGACCATTCCACATCAACCACCAGATGTCACTCGAACTCTAGCACCTCTCATCTGTTGCACCACACCCGAACTACATTCCCCATGAGTCACTGCATCACAATCACCCTGCCACACCTGCACATCATTCACCAGCCAATTTCCTTGCCACACCTGCACCTCATTTACACACACATAAAAGCAGCACACTCACTCCCACTCCCTGCGAAGTCTTGTTTAGCCAGTCTGACATTTCCTTGTGGTTTCCTTCTGTACCTGACCTTTGGATTGTTTATACCGACTCTGATTCTCTGCTGCTTGCCCCCGACATCTGCTTGTTTCTGTTATCAATTCTGATTATCCCTACATACCTGACGCCGTTACAAATCATTGCCTGTCTGACCATTCTCATCATTAAAGTTCTGCACATGGATCCAAACGTCTCTATCTCATCATTACAGCTACAGAATCAGGAACAGACAGTTAATGAATGGTATGTGTTGTATTTTGTTATTAATCTACTATAAATAATACACTTAATATCTTCCACCTGACTAGTCAATATGAAAAATTGTGACCTGCACTCCTTTAAATCAACAGTATGTGCAAAATGTTAGTTGTAGATAAACCTAAGTTTCCTTCATCTAGTATTTTTCAGTTGTCCTCATCTAGTGTTTGAATAAGCTATAATAAATATAAACCAGTAAATCTTGTAATATCTGAGAGTCACTCACTCAAATAAATCCCCTCAATGTTGGTGCTGAATTCACTCTCCTCTGAAAAATGACACAAGACACAGTTAATGCATCTACTGACGAATGCAGAATAATTATCAGTGACTTGAATAAAGTATATCATATTAGCACAAGCAGCTGCAATTAATATAAAATTGTATGATTTCTACACTTACCATCCTTTAGCTCTTCTGAAGAATCATCATGAAGGACACAGGAACATAAGTTTTAAGAGACAATAATTTTAAAGTGTTTAAAGCTGCACTTTTCTCACAAATCTAGTTGTTGCTGTAGTTGTAAGAATGGCCCTAAATCTGAATTCACTACAGTTTACTCCTGATATATTCAGGACTTACCCACCAGATTCAAACGCCTCCTCATCTGTGCATGAAGAAGCAAAAACAAGTATAAAACACGTTACATAGATAAGGTTTTAATACTCATTTAAATCAGACAAGAAAACGTACCTGCTTCTACAAATTTTTCATCAATGGCAATCAGTTCATCTTCTGTAAGAATAAAAAAGAGGAAAAAAGAAAGAGATCAGAGACGAGCCTAAGGTGTGTTACACACTGCACACACAAGCAGTGTTCACAGAAATGTTTCTTGAGCAGCAAATCAGAATATTAGAATGATTAAAAGGATCATGTGATACTGAAGACTGGAGTAATGATGATGAAAATTCAGCTTGACCATCTCAGGAACAAATCACAAATAAAATATAATAAAAAAGGAAGCAGCTATTTTAAACTGTAAAAATATTTCACAATTTTACTGTACTGCAGTTTGATCAAATAAATGCAGCCTTGGTGAGCATAATAGTCTTTATTAAAAACAATTACTTCTTTTAAAAACAAATCTTACTGGAATTAGAAATTCTAATAATTCTAATAACCTACAGGCTTGTGTTTTTCTAGACTCTTGACTGAATGCTCACCTTCGTCCACTGTGCTCACTGCAGGTTGGCATGAAAACAAAAAACAGCCAATACATAACAGTTGAATTAATCACATATTGAGTAAATGCACATATAAAACAATAGCAGCATATGCTGTTTACTTACAGGTTTTGACACAAGTGTGAGGATGATAAGGCTGAGAACACCATAACTCTTTCTGCTTCCTACAAAGGGACACACAGTCACATTTTGGTTTTAAAAACGGGCCCGGCAATGATTATCAACATATTCGTATTCAAGTCACCTGCCAAATCTCATCACATCATCACACAGTCTATGTGTGCAGATGTGTAATTATTCTGTCACTGACCTTTAACCCTCGACTACTTAGAACTGACCTTTTCAGCAAGCTGGTGGAAGGAATGAGCCCAGCGCAGGCAGAGATACTGGGTAGTTTTACAGCCTGCCACCAGAGAGTGTCTGACTGATCCACAATCTCCAGGATATCTCCCTTCTTGAACGCCATGCCAGCATCTGTGCAGGGAATGGAAGGGTCCACATGGGGATTGTAGTCCACCATGGCACGCACATACAGCTTGTGAAGAGAGCAAAAGCCATTAAAAACATCATACACATTCGCAGTTGATAGGCATACCGATAAATGCAATAAAACTTCCTTCACCTATTATAAAAAATAAAAAAACTTAAACAATCAGCAACATTAATAAATATGTCAAGGAGTAGTATACCAGTTGTCACATGACCTCATTATTACATGCATAATAATTCTGAAAGTGGAATCTAACAATGTCCTTTTGTTATTTTGTATTCCAATTTTGTATAAAATGTTTTCATTCTTCTTAGTCTTTCCAAATAATTATTGAAGATAAAGATGTTCTGGAATATTCATCATACTACAAATTGAAGGTCATGGCAAGTGCAATGCATTCTGGGATACAGTATACTGCACAGTGTGCTTTGTTTTGGGAAAATTAAGTAGTGTGTGTCACTGTTTCACTGGTTGCTGTGATACATGTGGTTGAATAAAAAGAGTAATATATAAGTAATACAAGTAAAATAGTAATATATAAGTAGCTAATTTGGGTATTCCATACTATAGACAAGTTATGATCTTGAGATAGATCTAGAATAGTATAGATTATAGACTAGTATAGATCTAGGGTTGATGTTTGGTAACGCACCATGGTTTGGTTGTTGACTGGCCTGTCAGTGTTGGGAACCACCTTAAACATTATGGTTCCATGGGAGTGGGCCTGTGGTAGGAAAAGAAGACACAAAACTTAAAACTGAATATGGTTGATTTATTATTATTTTCTTGTTGAAATAGAAGAATAGTCAGAATAGTTATTGTTTGGTACAGCAGAGCCTTGGTTTGTGATAAAAAAAAGAGTCATTTATTCTACTTTGCTGTAGAATAAATAATGGCACTATAATTTTCTATAGAGCTGCTGTACAGCTGAATTGCATATTGCAACATTGACGTTGGTATTGAACTGAATTGAATCGACACTGAACTAACTCAAAGTGAATAATGACATTTCTGCCTTTTATAGAACTGCTTATAGCTGAACTAAACTCATTTCAAATGGATGAACTTTACATTGTTATTGATCAACTGATCCAACACTGAACTAACTTGAGCTAAATAATGACACTTTGTCTCCATAGTTGAGTTTCCATAATTGATTCTAATAATTTCCTGTTTATTTCTTTGAAACTACTTTGGCACAGTGTGTATCAAGTTCTAAAGAAATAAAGGGCACTTGACTTTATCTGACATTGGTGCCGTGACCCGGATGGAAATGTGGGACATAAGTGTAACAGAATCCCATTTTGTGGACCAACATATAATAGGCGAGTAAATGTGTACTAACCAGAATTTGTATAATCTGTTTTGGTTCCAGTCCAAACACGGGTTGACCGTTTACCTCCACCAGCCTATCTCCAGCATGCAAGAGACCTTCAACAATCAACACACAGACAGGAGACAAGACTCCATGAGAAGTAATTCTGACATAGAGAGTACCGTATAAAATACGTGAGCATGGTATATCAGACACACATACAAAAACGAAGGATTCAGAAAAACAGTACAGCCAGGCAACCCTCACCACTGTGGTCAACCAGTCCTCCATGTATAACCCGAGCAATGTATATTTCCCCTGTCACATCATCTCTCCTGATTGTTGCTCCCTATACGTTAGAAGACAGCAGATATCAATCTAAATATCTACAAGGCTTCATTTTATATGAATCAAGCACAAAACATGCATTCATCAAACATCTGATGGAAGTGGTATGCCAGGAACAATATTTAATGAAAAACTGAACTGCAATGTTACATGATGATATGAGAACGGACAGTCATGGGGATCTTGAACCAATGAGAATGACCAATAAAATACCAAACAAAACAAAACATCACTTCCAAAAAGGTTAGACAATGGTAACATCAAGGACTGGTGGTAACAAATTAGATGAATACACATATATCAAAGATTTGAAAGACCTGCATGCTTGAGACAACAAGAATATGAAAGGATGTTCATAAGCATGGAAACGTGTAATTGGCCTTATTCCTTTTTCTTGTTTTCTTTTTCTTCTGGCTTAAGAAACATCTAAATGCGCTGCTTTTCACTTTGTGGTTTTGGGCCGGGCTGGACGTCAAGGAGCCATTGGTCATCTGGTGCTGGACATCGAGCTGTCTCCGTTGAAGAGATTGTGATGGCTTTGTTTTGGGATTAAAGGATTTCCCCTTTGATAGCACTGGCTGCTCCAGAAAAGTGATGGCAGATGACGAAGAAGAGGAGGAGGAGCTGGAAGGACAATGAGATGTGCGAGAGGATGAGGCAATAGCTGGACTGGTGGGAACTCTGAGCAATCTGCTACCCATCCGGTTAACCACTATACTTGTAGTCTCTGTGCCATGTGGTGATTCCAAAATTGTGTTGCTTGTGGAGACTAACTCTTGAAGCTTCTCCACTACATGTGTTAAAATCACCAAAGCCTGAGAATTCTCTTGCACACTCTCAGATATGCGTTCAGTAGCAGCAGCCATCCTCTCTCCAAGCAGGCGGACGCATTCTGAACTGCGCTCCATGCAGCTGGTGGCTTGCTGCAATGTATTCCGCAATTCATTCAGATCTTCCTCCTTTGCCAGCCTTGTATGAGAGCATGTGATGGTCTCCCTTACCCGATGACATTGCCATGGGCTTGGGGGGGCAGTTTGGGAATGGGGGGGGGGGCTGTTTTGGAGGAGGATTTGAAGAATGAAAGCAACAAGATGTTGACGTAATCCATGGGGAAGTTTGGGGAAACTTATGTAGCATAGAACTGCCATCACTCTCATTCCCGCTGTCTAAATTCTCAATAAAATGTTCTTCAGTGAAAAAAATGAGAAATGAATGGTGAAATGGTTGAAGACAAGAAGACAAAGAACACTAATTACATAATGCTTTCAGCAGAGGCATTCAAGTCACAAATCTTGATGAATGTAATAATAGGAACCTCCAAATCTAGTTTTGGTCCTTACCAATCAAAACAGAGCTACAGACAGAAGGGGTGGAGGAACTGAGGCTCTGTTTCCATAATATACTGTTATGACGGCAACTTCCCAAAGTGGTGCAGTGGTATATACAGTAGGGGTGGGAGCAATAACGCTTGGTGATGGTGGATTCTTGCTGGATGTTGAACCACCCACCCAGGGACGCTTGGGGACAATGCTTGGGGATGCAGGATTGTTGCTGGATGTTGAACCACCAACCCTGGGACCTTCCCACATGGCATCTATGCCTCCAGCCAGCTGTCCCCCAGCTGAGAAGGGTCCACAGGGGGTTTCTTGCCTTAAAGTGACCCAATGGCTTTGAAACTCTTTACCAGCTCCCGTCTATCCATGACAACACACACCTCATAGTTACCAGAAACACTTTTACTAGATAAAAAAAATATGAATGAACAAACATCTAAATGTAAATCTATTATTTAAGAAAATTAAGAAGAAAGAACCTCATGGCTAAAACTCTTCCAAAGCAACAAGGTTTATAACCATTTTTTATCACTAAACCTTGTTGCTATGCTGATCTGAAAGATGGGCTCCAGTAAAGTACACTGAAAGAGTCAAAATAAATCACAGGTTTGTAAAAGCAAGCCTTAGATTTGCCTGCCACTCCTTTTTCTGGTCATGCTCACCAGAGGCTGATTGTTTT
This sequence comes from Carassius gibelio, assembly GCF_023724105.1. Classification (NCBI taxonomy): domain Eukaryota; kingdom Metazoa; phylum Chordata; class Actinopteri; order Cypriniformes; family Cyprinidae; genus Carassius; species Carassius gibelio. Next base: position 6,789,619 of record NC_068376.1, on the reverse strand, counting down.
TGACCAAACAAACAATCCTCATGGCTTCTTCATCTTCAGGCAGGTCTTTAGGCAATGGTGGCAAATCTGGCTCATAGTCTCTTAAACTTACTGTGTCATGAGCAGAAAGGAGAGCCTGAAAAACACATGTGGTTTCTGTTATTTCTGTGGTTGACAACACATTCCACACAACTAATAGAATCATGGAAATGGTCAACTTGAAAACCTTCTAATTAACAAAAAATGTAAAGCAACAGTGTCTACAATCATCTTCTGGTCCATAAAGTCTACCACACATCACTGCAAAAATGTCTGGGATGAGACTTTAGAAAGGTTCATTCAAAAAGAGGGTAATGGCCGAGAAACTATGCCCCTCAAAACACCATGCTGTTTAAAAAACATGTATTTATATCCTTATATCCTTAGATTGCTCACCTGTACATGGGGATGGCTTAGGAGGGCATATAGTTCTCGAACTTCATTTGAGGGTTTTGGGACTGCCAACAGGTCAGACAGAATCTAGAGTGCCAAAACAAGAGTCAGGACTGTAGTAGGAATTGAAAATGTTTTTCTACAAAAATTGGAGTCAAATCCAAGACCTCTAACAGACCCTCTAAGATAGGGGTAGTCAACTCTGCCCATCAAGATTTAATGTCCTGCAGTTTAGCTCAATAACACCAGCCTCTAATTTTCAAATAATCCTGAAGACTTTGGTTACATTTTTAGAACAGTGGATCCCGAAGGCCAAAGTTGCCCAGCCCTGCTCTAAGACCTAGATCCAAACCAATATTAGACCCCCTACAGCCCAGACCAAGGGCAACAGTAAACCTCATGAGCCCCAGACCAATTCAGGCCAAAACCTATACCCAACAGAGTAATAACATCATGTCAGTCGGGTAATAACATTATGTTAATTTGATGTCAAGAGGTCTAAAGACCAAGTACAATCAGTGGTTCAACCATAATTTTATGAAGCTATGATAATTTTTTTTTATTGCAAAATAGAATACAAAAATAATGACTTTATTCAATTTAATTGTTGTCTATGGAGGGTAAGATGCTCTCAGGTTTTGTCGATAATATCTTCATCAAAAAACTAATTTGTGTTACGCAAATGAGTTATAGGTCTTACGGGTTTGGAACGACATGAGGGTGAGTAATTAATGACAGAATATTCATTTTTGTGTGAACTAACCCTTTTGGGACAGTTAGAGTGGAGCTGACCTGTAGAGAGATTCCAGATGAATAGGAAAGATATGGCCTTGCTGGACCCTTTAGGTGCCTCTGGAGACATTCATACACCTGCAGACATAGAAGGAGATGATGAACCCTGACTTTTAACTCACTGTTAATAAGTGTCTGAAGGATGGACTCTACCTTTAGTAGGGAATGCAACCAGGGGGTGTTGAGGCGATTGTACAATAGTTCAGCTCCATTTATATCTTTATTGACAGAGCCCCTCACTTCAGCAACCACATGTGCCAAGATCTGTGTCAGGCCTGGAACATGCAATGCAAGCACGTTCGGAACTGAAAGCTGGTTGAGTACATGGCAGTTATATGTGATGCTCACTGCTTTTTTAGCAGCCACAACAGTGCTTAATATTAGCATGTTGTTAAATAGCAGGTCAAAACTCAATTTAAGTAGATACTTGCAGCATTGTACCTTTTTCTCCCATCTCCAGTGGAGCTGACCCAGGATCAGTCTCCACGTCTGGTCTCATTGTCAATTCTGGAGTGTTTTAGGGTTCAGGGAATAAATAAATGATGCGCTGACCCTCCTCATATACAGCTGCAAGAAAAAGCACATGAACTCAAGAAAAAACTGCTGACTGTTACATGCAAGTAAACTGGAAATTCAATCGAAATGTTGTGTTTTTACTGTTACTTCCTCTTCACTGTTGTGAATAAGACCTTCTAGCTTAGGATGCATTTCACAAAAGCACCATAAGGTTAAGTACCGTTGAACCATTGACACTAATGGTGTCTGCAATCTACTTAGTCTTACAATGCTTTTGGGAAACGCATTCTAGAACTTCTATGGTTGTAAATACAATTCAAGTTTCCAGCCTTACCTAATATAAGTGGTTCATATCTGAGACATGATGATTTGGATATGCACTTAAAATCTTTACTAACAAAAACTAGTGGTAATTTAGGATGGTGTGGCATAAAGTTCAGCACTAGTAACCAAACGTTCGTAGGTCCCTAATAGATTATTGGTCTATAGGGACTGTCCATATTATTATTGTAAAATACATTACTTTGAATAAAAACGTCAAGGTTATGACAAATTTGGAAATGAAAGACAATTGATTGGTTAAAGTGTAAGGGCTGATAATGCTTAGGTTTTAAGTTAAATCCAGAAATCCCGGAATGGAGGTGGTCCGCCAATGCCCTTAAGTAAAACACATAAATACAGGTTACTCCAAGGGGCCTGTTCTGGTAATAAGTGCACCACAAGTAGCTTAAAAAAAAAAACTGTACATGACCAATAACAATATCAGAGGGAAGAGCGTGATTTAAATTTCTCACCATTATTGGTAATGATCACTGCAGGTGAAGACACTGGATATTAATCTGCAGATCTTTTGAACAAAACAGGTGCACCTACTTTCAGACTTTATGACTTAATGGGTGTGATATAAAACTGGACATCATATTTTCCAATATTCTTTCTGAGAGTTACTGTCCTTTTAAAAGGGGTTTTACTTCAGTGTTTCTGCATTTGAGTCTATTTGCATAGCCAAATCTGATTTCAGACTACAGAATATGTCTAGAATTTGCACGTAACGATGCTGAATCCAAGTTGAGGAAGGGTTTAACAATCACAGTAAATAAACAGCATACTACATTTGTCGCAGAGGGAGCTTCCTCGTCATAAGTAAGAACTATAAACCCCATTCAGCCAGAGAAACTTATGTAGCAAATCCTGTCCACTCACCTCCCTCTTCCTTCACGTTCAGTTTGTCTTTCTGTTTGGATCCCAGTTTAGAACTTAACACACTGAAGAGCTTCTGAAGAGGGTTTGCATGATGATAGTCAGTTTTAACTCACTCAGATATAATGGTATAAACAGATGAATAAGGTGAATAGTATTCCATAAAGCACGCAGAAGTCATCTTGGGGAAAAGAAGTGTAATCCCTCTCTATCCTGCTTAATCCTTCACAAGCAAATGAGTCAGTCGGGGAGAGAGAGTGTAGGAACGTAGGGAGGAAATCAGGAAGGGAGGGATTGGAGACAAATCGGGATGTGTCTGTGAGTGAATGTGTGTCCTTTCATATTCTTTCAAATGTCATTCTATCACAAAACTCCTTTAGTCTTTCAGTTATTAATTCCTCATCACACAATCTCACACAACACTTCTCTCTCTCTCTCTCTCTCTCTCTCTCGCTGATTCACTCACACACACTAACTGACGATCCCATACTGAATATATTCTGCATCACATGTACATGGGATGTAATCTCCTTGATTAAAACAGTGGAGGCAATGGCACACTCACACTTTTCTTTATTTTTATTTTTAAACCTCACTGCACTGTTTTCACATTATGAAATTATTACAAAACTGCACGGCAGATCGGGGACACGGGGTTTATATCTCGTAACTAGTTTTCGGCAAAAATTTCAATTGCCTAAATGCTTGTTTTAGAAATTTTGATTTTTATTGGAAAATTCTATCTTTGCTGATTTGACCAGTGTTAATTTATTCCTATTTTTGTAAGTAGCTAACCAATAATAATAATAATAATTCTGTCTTAATTTACTTTCCTGTGTTAAAAAAAAAATATTACTTTCTTGTTCTTTGTCTTGACCTTATAATGAAAGTAATTCGGGTTCAATGTTGTTGTGTGTTCTGCAGATGTGAGGAATTTATACAGTTATAAATACTTTATATAAGTTCCAATAAAACAAAAGTCTGTTTAACACAGCATGATCCAGAGCATTTTTATTATGATGCCGCATAAACTCTCTGTGTAAAATATATTGAAAAATAATGCAAAAAAAAATATGTATACAGACATTAGCTGATTTGGAAAAAAATGTTTTCCAATTTTCATAATTTGTTACATAATCTCATCTCACTACGGTGGCCGAGAGGGCTCAATGCGCTGCAACTTCAGAAAACACATGCAAATAGAAAAAGCACCAGCAAATCAAGAAAACATCTTCATCTATTTGACAACACACGCGCAGCAAATGCTCTCAACACAACCAAATAAAGAAACGCACTGAAAATACCCAGAACACAGGAAAATAAAAAACGCACTGCAAATGCTCACAACATAACACAAGTGCATTTTTCAGTGTTGTGAGCATTTGCAGTGTGTTTTGTCAAATTAATGAAGTTGTTTACCGGTAATTAATTTGTAGGTGCTTCATTTATTTGCACCGTGTTGAGCTCTTGTGGACACCGTACATCGCTCTATTTACTATCCAAAATTAGTTTAACATAAAAAGTACAAACAGATGTTGATACTAACCATTTAATGCCACAGCAGTCGCTCAAAAGATGCATCACAGATTTGTCCATTCTGACAAGCCTGCAAATATTATACACAAATACTAAAATGCAACAAACCATTTAATCATAGGATAGCTACTAAATAGGCTTCTGAACTTTTATAAGAAAGAAGAAACACTTTCCATTTCTTCTTCATTTGTTGTTGACATCAAAACATCCATCAAAATCTGTTCTAGTTTGTAATTAGAAAAAAGGCAGCTTTGCTTGCTGTCATAAAGGCCAAGTAAAAGAGTCAAGATGCCAATTTCAATTCCCAACCATTTTATTGTCATCCATTTGAATTATGAGTCAGTAAACGACTGGCACAAAGAATATTCTTCAAAAATCACACATAAACCTCATACATACTTGCACACACAGACATTCAAACACAGGTTAATATGCACACCTTGGCTCAGTATAGAAAAACTGATGTGGAAGAACAAACCGTACCTTCTTGTACCCAAAGCACAACATGAACCATGATATTCATACAACATCTCAAGTGTCAATGGATGTAAACATCAACATTCCTTCATCATTACAGTTTTCACAATTACGTTTAGTAACACACAATCACACGCAAGCATCCCTGATACTTGGAAATGGGTTTTGTGACCATTTATTCAAACACATCGTCCTTCTGGTGCTCTGTACGTGAAATACCCTACAACGCTCAGATGATCTGTTCTGTAGCCAGATCTAGCCATCAAATAAATAAAACAATGTCAATAAAAGAAAATAACAGATTAAACTGTCGAGCTTTAAAACATGAGGCTCAACTCGAATCTATTGCTAGATATAGAGATGTAATGACACAAGTCCATAACACTGTCAGAGGCACTTTTCAGAATACTGCACTGATTTTAGCATTGAGTACTACAGTGCTTGCATGTGTCAAGTGACCTTTCTGATATAACAGCTTAATTTAACAATGCAGAAAATACATCTCATGACCAAAATAGTTCGGCATGCAAAGTGTTGTGGCTCATCAGAGAGCAAGATCTTCAACCTCTTGTTCAAATGTGTGCCAGTGACATCCACTACAAAACTCATATGTTGCCGATGGATACTCGGATATGCAGAGGAAATCAAACCATTTCACATATTTTCTGAAAAGCTTGAATATTTTCATAAAACTGACTGTAAAAATACTTAACTTCCCCGAAAGAAGTGCATCAAAACAAAACTGCGGTGCCTAGTGCATAGAGAAAGAACAAAATAAATATATATGTGTGTGTGTGTGTGTGTTGACCCACAAGCACTCGCTATCTCAGTTTAGTATCAACCGTTTCCATACTAAGTTCAATTTGGTTGAACAAAGAAGGTTGTAAACAAAGATTTATACATAAAGAAGCAATAAAAGTTTATTTTTTTTGTTGTTTTTTTTCGCTTGGAACATTCATTACTAAAACGCTAATCTTTTTGATTTATGTGAACAGATTCGTGATTTGGGTCCAAGGCAGTTTGCTGTTTGCACTGAATGATGTAATAAGACCAGGAAAATGAACGTGGTAGTTTACTTCAAAGACAGAGGTAGATGACCATTATTTCGGATGGCTTACAGTACATTAATGAACTTCATATGTCAGTGTGTGCTTGGAGGGAGAGGTGATCGTGACATGCTGTTCTTGAACGTCATTCAATCTGAGCCAACAAAGCACGGGCTCTTTAATAAAAGAACACTGAGCTGGAGAATATATCTGGAACATGATGGAATGCCAGCAGTTAAAACGTCTCGATAATGGCTTTCTCTGAGTGAGGAAGACACAAAAATAAAAAGAACACATGTTAATAAATGCAAAACCAAAGACAGCTCTTCTTGGCCGTGTGATCAAGTGATTGGCTCCTCACACATCATGGCGAGCGAATACTCTGATTGGCTGGTCTGTTTCTCAGTCATTCCACTGCCTTACCAGATGGGTTTGGAGAGATGCGTTCACTACGTGATCTTCTCATGCTGGATTTGATAGTAGCTTGCCTGAGTGAGGAAGAGGAAGAGTTACTGTCACACTGTGCTTATTTGCATATTCATGAGATGAATGGCTGAGTAGATGACAACACAATGTGTGTACCATCTGTCAAAATGTTATCACGTAATTCTTTATCATTCCAATTAATGCGTTAGACATTTGTAACCGTTTCTCTTAGTGGTAAACACATCACATAAAAGTTCCTGTGACTATACAAAACAAATAAATACTTAATACTGATATTTAAAGCAATTAATATTTAATAAGATTAGCACTGAGGCAGTTTATGTTTGGCTGTCTATTACTATCTTTTATATTCTAAACTGTGATCAAATTTACCAATGTCTGACAAATTTTTATATATTAAATTTTGCTAATTTGTCTGCATTTTAACACTGCATTGTTTCACATCTGCAGCAAGGTTTAAAAGAAAAAACCCTTATGAAAAACCCTTGAACTGTTGACTATACCTTGAGTGTGGTGAACATGATGCCATGCTCTCCGTGTTGTACACATGGATCCATTAGGTCTTCGATGAGGCTGACCTCTGACCCCAGATTCCTTATCCTGGAGAGAACAACAGCTATGTCAACTAAAACATGCCTTTTTAACAAAGTGTTATTTTCTGTGCTGAAGCGTATGCAGAAAAAAAGAAACTGGATGTCTAAAGGAACACGTCCTCTCTATCTAAGACTACATTTAAGCCTAGTATGTATATCTGACTTGGGAGATCTGATCATAATTAGTGAGCCAAGAAACATCTTCATGTTTCCACATAGTAGCACAACTGTTTTTAACATTATAATATTAAGAAATGTTTCTTCAGCACCAAATTAGTATATTAGAATGATTTCTGAAGGATCATGTGACACTGAAGACTGGAGTAATGATGCTGACAATTCAGCTTTGCATCACACAAATATGTTACTTTTTACTATATATTCAAATGAAAAATGGTCATTTTAAATTGTAATAATGTGGAATATCAGTACAGTTTTAACAATATTTTTTGATATAGTGATTTACAACATTTTTGAGATATATAAATACCAAACTTTTGAAAGGTAGTGTACAATCATGCTCCAAAAACCATGACCTTAGAAACCTTGTGATCTCATCCCTACCGTGCACGCAAAACAACGAAGAGGAAGACAGGAAAAAGGTCATCCATAGACCACAAGAAATCCTGTTTCAGAAGTGCGAGTACTTCCTGGGTAATCTCCTCGAAGGTCAGTTGGATGACCTGAAGCTTGTCTGAGGGGGTAAAAGTTGTGCTGCCAAAATAAAAAGAGAAACAACCTTAAAAACTATTTACCAGAGAAAAATGACAAACTTTATTAGCTAAAATTTTTTATAAATCTCTAACCTTATTTGCTGTAAAGTCTCAACTGCTGAGGCAAAACAGGCGTCCTTAGTGCTTGAGAGAACCTACACATCCCCAAAATACCTCCATGAGTATTGCTTCATTTTTCAAAGTCTTATTTCCGGTAACATAATGTAATATAATGAGAGCTTTAATAAACTTGGACTTTTTAAAAGAAACTTAAGGGCTGTTCACACAGAATGCATTTTTCAATTACAATGCACTACTTCTCATTGTTTATCTATCTAAATGTATACGAGTGCTACATTTTTAAGACACCGTGTTAAGTTAAAAGAATTTCAACATTCAGCACCGCTCATCAATGTCAGTTCCGAAGCTGTGGACCAATCAGAACCCTGGAGACGGGCAAACATTGTGAGCTTTTAATAACAGAAGCAAGTTGACATGGCGGATGAGGCATACTGTGTTCTTTAAAGACATTCCTGAGCGCGGCGTCTCATGTTTTTAGATGCATTCTGTGTGAACGGCCCTTTAGAGTCTCCCTAGAGTCACATATAACTACCTCTTGTTTTTCTCCATGTACTGTGACAGTCACAGGCCAGAATTTCCTATGAAAACAGGTATTAGTTGCAGTAGGATGCATGGATCCCTAGAGGATAATAAAATCTACTGTATGTATTTCTCTGTGTAGCTGTGTGTTTGACTCACTGTTGCACCCCGAGGAAGGCGAGCAGCGCCAGGTCTGGTTGTTTGTTGAGTCGGAGCACACACTCCCAGTACACATCATCCTCCTTCTCTTTCTCTAGAGCATAGAGAGTGAAGAGAGGAGGATAGAGACGAGGCAACAGCACCGGCAGGAGGAGAGCAGAGCTGCTAACCACACACCTGCCATGCACACACACACACACACACACACACGAAGACAAAGCATCAGGTAACTGGTAAAAATTATGTGCTGAGGACGGCTGGAAAAAGCACAGGAAAATCAGTCTGAATTTATAAGAAAAATTTATAACAACAAAAAGTTGGTCACAATTTTGACGTTTTATCTCATCATTTTCTTTTTGTATTTCATAATTAGGATTTAGTATTTCATTATTTCAACTTCTCATCATTACTTAAATTCATAATTTTGTCAATTTAAACCTTTTATCCCATAATGTCGTGATTATGGTTTCTGAGATTTTTTTGTCGAATGTGCCAGAATTAGGCTTCTAAAGGTTTGCACCCATCAAGTTTCAATTAAAAAGCAAAAATAATCAAATCAGTAAAGTACTTTTAATTTGATAAATTCTCAAAAAAATAGGCATTACCTAATGGTGACTGAATATATAAACATATTTGTATTTAATTTCAAGTAACAACAACAATAAAAACTCTAAATGCGATATAAACAATTACAGTTGTAGAAAATAAAATTACCATATTTTTCGGACTATAAGTCGCACCTGAGTGTAAGTCGCATCAGTCCAAAAATACGTCATGATGAGGAAAAAAACATATATAAGTCGCACTGGACTATAAGTCGCATTTATTTAGAACCAAGAGAAAACATTACCGTCTACAACCGTGAGAGGGCGCTCTATGTTTTCAGTGGTAGACTACAGGAGCACTGAGCATAGATCGCCCTCTGCCGGCTGTAGACGGTAATGTTTTCTCTTGGTTCATGTTTCTTAGTTCATTTCTCTCGGTTCATGTCAAATTAATTTTGATAAGTCGCACCTGATTATAAGTCGCAGGACCAGCCAAACTATGAAAAAAAGTGCGACTTTTAAAAAGTGGTACTCGTTCTGTAATATCAGAGTTTGGTCAAACCAACCACCTCCGGTGTGCTATGTATTATTTTACTCGTTTACTCATCTTACGTACCCAGGTTTAGGAGACTCCAGCTGCTTCCCAGCAGGGTCTGAACTGCCCTTCTCTTTAGGAGGGTCAGCTAGTGAACCTCCTTCCTCTGGCAGATCAGGAAAGAGGAATCTAAACACAACCACATAAATCAATTTTCATGGAAACTTCTTTTAAAACAAAATTCGTCATCAGTCTGACTGACACATTTACCTGACAAGCTGGAAGATGCGGCTGAGATAGGACTTGATCTCATTGACAGCCTGGGGCAGTAATCTGCGGTTGGCCCCAACACCAACGTACGTCATACGGTACACCGAAACCAATGTCTCCACCAGCCGACCCAGAGGATGCAGTGGGGTATCACATGCCTGCGGTCAAACATCAGGGGTCAAGGACTTCTAGTGGAAAATCATCAGATAACTGAACTACCAGAAGGGGCAAATTATGACATCACGCAATGCATACCTTGACAAGGTAGCGGCGGATTTTGTGATGCACCTCTAACGTCACAGGACCCACATGCTGAGGAATGAACTCGAGACTCTCCAGCGTTTTGTGTTGAGAGCGACTCAGTAACTCTGGACTGAAACACACACATTCAGTTTATACTTCATACATTTAACAATACACACCTGATACTCATGTTCCATAGGTTTTCCTCCAAGAATATAAACATATTTTATTTACAGTTACATTAATTTGTTATAAATAATTAGGTTTTGTGTAAAAAAATAAATCATGTTCCGGTAAATCATTATTATTGCAGTAAAAGTCATAATTATAAGATTTAAAAAACTATGATTATGAGATAAAATACAAGTATAAATTGTAACAAAAAATTTTTTTACTGAATAAAAAACATTTTTTATATTTTATTTCTGTTAATTACTCTTATGTTGAGTTGTAAAAAGCATTTCACAGCATTAAGATTTTTTTTCTCGAAAATAGGACCTTTTATTTCATAATTTAGACCTTTTATCTCATACATTTTTATTTTTAGAATTATGACACTTTTTTTTAAGTAGAAATTCCAACAAAAAATTTGATTAATCATAATTATGACATTTCATAATTATAATTCAGTATTCATAATTTTGACTTTATTAATTAATAATACAAAAAATATTTAGCCCAATTGGCCTTCCATATGTTTTTAAACCTATCAACTTACAAATAATTTTTTTTTCTTCTTGATGAAGTACTACTATATCGGTTCACAAGATTATCTGAAACAGGCATTTGCTCATTGTGATTTAAAATATAAATGATTTTGGGGTTTTTCTGTGATATGAACAATTACAGATGTATAACACTACTCATACTGTAATTTCAGAGTTTGGTCAAACCCAGCCCTAGTATGATATGTTATATTTTTCAGCTTACTAGAGCACCGAATTGTTGGCTAACTAATGTCAGACTCTGCTGGAATCATATGTTAGTGTCAGGGGAGTTTTTACATTTATTCATTTAGCTGACTTACAATTGCTATATATGTCAGAGGTCGCACACCTCTGGAGCAACTAGGGGTTAAGTGTCTTGCTCAGGGACACATTGGGGCCTAACAATGGATTCGAACCCAGGTCTCTCACACCAAAGGCATGTGTCTTATCCACTGCGCTAACACCACACCATTTTTCATGCAATAGTAAACAATGAGGCACAGTCAGGCTTTGTGTGTTTAAGTGTACCTGTCTCTCTGCTGTCTCATGTTAGCAGTGAGTGCTACGGCGATGTTGTCCCATGCTGTAGTGGTTTGTCCCTGTCCGGGAGAATCACACCCTAGCCTGTTCCAGCACTCCAAAAACACGGCCTTCCACTTTTCTTCAGAGTGAACTGCTAACCTGCCCAGCTTACTGCAATCGCACAAACACATCGGCTCCCCATCAACATTGATAATGCTGCTTCAAATTGAACTGTGCTACAGAGATCAACACACACTCTTACACTGCACGAGTCTTCTCCTTGTCTGAGTCGTAGAGGCTGGGTTTGTAGTAGGATCCTGACATCTTCAGTCCGCTTCCCCAGACTCCACTAAAAGAGCCTTCAATGTAGTCTCCATTCGGCATGGTCAACACACCCTGCAGAAAGAGAAAAACAAAAAAGCATTTTTTCATTTTAATACATTTTAAAATATAATTTATTTCCATGATGGCAAATCAGATTTTTCAGTAGCCAGAAATTTTTAAAAAGCATTATTTGAAATAGACATTTTAAGTGTATTAATTGTCAGTACTGATCATTGTAATGTGCCCTTGCTGAAAAAAGTTGTAGCTTCTTTATAAAAAACAAAAGAACAAAAAAAACATTCACCTTTCCGTTTAGAGTCCAGTCTTCTGAAAACTCTCCTTCAAATGTGGTGTCATCCTCAGAGAGTAACAACCCATTTCCCTTTGAGAGAAACAATTAACAAGATCAAATTAAAAATCTTTAGTACTTTAGTATGTGTGTGTGTCAGGTTTAGTCATTTTTGTATAATCAAATGCACCTCAAAACGTGTCGAGACAAAAGGTAAAGAAAAAAGCAGCTACTTTTTCCTTTCTTCAGTTTGTTTCAAAAATATAATTTGAATAAAACCTTGTATCCATAAATTTTTTATTTTGTAGTAACCGTTTTATAAAAGCAATAAAGCACAAGAGGTCATGATATATCGTGAATAAAGTCATAATATGCATGGTGTCTCGTACCTTCACTTCTAAAAATATGTGCATGTCAATCTCACCATCATTTTATTGTTGCTGAAAGCACCTTCATAGTACAGGCTGAACTGTGTAACAACAACTCCGTTCCCCTGACGCTGATCATCCAGCCACATGCCCATGTACTTCTCTCCTCTGACATAAAAAAAAAAAAAAAAAAAAAAAAAAACTTTAGTACTTCACATGCACTTACAATATATAAAACACATTTCAACTCAAGGCACAGAAGTGCCGCAATCATTTTGTGAATCTGCACACCTGGTGATGTCATCAAACACTCCATAGCCAGATTTTTTGTCATTCTGCCACTGTCCAATGAAGACACTGGGAGAGGTGGAATTCAGCTTCCCACTACGCAACATCCCGTGACCATGACGCATGTTATCTTGGAAAAAACCCTCATATATTTCACCAGAGGCATATCTGAACACACACACACACTTTTAGTTTTATGACATCGAATCACATCTGCAAACAACAGTTAAAAATGTTTGGGGTCAGTAAGATTTTATTTTTTTTATTCCTCTTGCAATCTCAGTGAAAACTAGAGGTGTGCTGCCCGTTAAATAAGTTTTGTCATATAATTAAAGAAATTAGTACCAGGAACCGGAATAACACCAATAGCCTGGAGGTAGTGTATCTGTAGTGTTCTCTAATTCTGATCAGAGTTATTTTTCAAATATCTCATTTAAGTTTTTTATACTGTGCTTCAGATTTCAATTTATTTATGAAATACTCCTGTCCGGTTAACTTTAAATAGGACAAAGCAGTGACCTTAAAATTGAGTTGGTTATTTGGTTTTTAAATTTTGTTCTCCACTCTACATACAAAAAAAATAATATGCCAAAGTAAAAACACTACCACAAACCTGAATGTTCCAAAGCCGTGCATCTTGCCATCCTTCCACTGCCCTTGGTAATGATCACAGCTGCTCAGGTTTTTGTTAGGCACAACGTAATCTCCAAAACTACAAATGAATTAAGAGACGTCAGCATAATAATCAAAAAATAAATAAAAAAGAGAGTTATCACTTACCCATCTTCAAGGCCGTTCTTGAATGTCCCTGTGTATATTCGTCCATCGGGCCATTTGACCACGCCCCTAGAACACAGACATAGCCAATCATCAACTCCCATTAGTTTTAAGAAGACTTACACACCCACAATTCCCTCTCTAATGACCTACCGCCCATTAGGTTTCCCTGAGACCCATCGGCCCTCATAAACGGCCTCCTTGAGCCGACTGTCTTTGTAGAATGTGTATGTTGCTGTTCGTGAAATGGGCGGATCTGCTCTCTGTGTCACCCCTGTAGAAGGAGGCATCCCATCATGCCCCAGTCCACTAAGCGCTTGCTCCACCGCTTGGTTTATAGAACGCAGCCACTTCGCCTTAGGATCAGAACATCACCGTTTAACCAACTATACAGGTTTCTGTAAATATTCATTTTGTAAATAATTAATTCAGGTCTACCTTTTCAGCTGGGGACGAGGCCAGCAGAGTGAAGCTCTCTTCAGGTGAAGTCACTTTCAAACCATATCTGCAGAGAACCATACAAACCTCATAACTTTTCATAACACTTGATAATTATATAAAGCTAATAAACATGACTGGCACACTCACATCCCGGTGTTTTCCTCAGATATAGGCTCCACCCACAATGTAGCCAATGGGAAGACGTGATGAGTGGAAAACTAAGAGGGGTTGAAAAAGAAATGCATCTAATGCAAGAATGGCATACGGAAAATAAATGCATGAGGATTGTACACAATTCTGTGCACTCCAGATTAATGATGCACAATATATCAGTACCATCAGTTATCTGCAGACAGGAGATGTATTGATGTATTTACTGCCAATTTTGATTCATTTGCTTAATTAAAAAAATAAAAAACCTTACTGATTTCAAACACTGAATGGTAGTGTATGCTATGATGCCTAAAAGTACTGCATTTAGACTAAACAGAATTTAATTGATAACAATGATGGTGAAAATCTTGTTGCCATTCATTATTTGTCAAAAAGACACAAGCGCATCTCAAGCATGAACCAAATGTCAATTGGTTTACAGTTTTTGTAGGTATGTTTTTTTTTTCCTAAGAGCACATTAGGATGGGAAAGGGATAATGCTGATGAAAGAAAAGACAGACACATACACGCACTGTAAAAAATATCAAGGAAAAACAACAGGGAGGAAAACAATGATTTATCATCTCAAATACTCACTTGCACATTCACTACGACGAGACTCCGCATTAAACAGAACCACTACTGTTCAACATAAAACCATCCGGCACAACATGCCCCTCACTACAGCCAGGTACATTTATGCATATGTGCTATAACATTTCTTTTACAAAGGGTTTGCAAGCAGGAAGCCTTGGAATGTACCCAACCAGATGTACTGTCATCTTACTTCGGTTTTAAGAAACACTACATTTCGGAAAAGGTAGAGTCTAAAATTAAGCATTACAGGAATTTCTGCCAAAAACTAGAAGTTTAAAGTTCGAGCTATAACAGATATTATGTGATTTTAATTGATGACATTCTTTAAAGGAATATTCAGAGTTAAATACAACTTCAAATCTCTTGACAGCATCTGTGGCCACTGAAAATCACTTTGACACATCCATCAGTTTATCCACTAATGCATTTCAAATTAAAGCATATGCAGAGATTGCACAGTAAAACAAACAAATGAAAACATGAATGTCACACTGATGCAAAAGTATAATAACATCATGTAACTGATGTGACTATGAGTAAAGTACTTTTCAGGGAAGCAAACATTTACTCCGGAATTAATAAGGTAAGAAAAAAAATTAAAAACTTGCCAAGACAACTTTTTTTCAATTTAAATCAGTTTAACTTGATGTACTAAAACAGTTAAAATGGAAATTAAAAAAAAATAAACACAAAATTTATCTAAAATAAAATACAAATAAATATTCATAAAACCAATAATAGTATTTCAATTATACTGAATGTCACTGATTAGCATTAACATTTTGTCTTGGTTTTTACTGTAAGATGTGTCTAAATTATTTTCTGGATTAACCCTGTAGGGTCCGCTGTTGTATTACAACATCAGTTTTAGCACGACTAAAATAAAGCTGCTCCTGTGTGTGTTTTTTCTCTCGAAGACCACATTTACACAACTAACAGGACCTATTCTTCAGTCTTGCAATGCTATTAGATGCTGGATTTTAAACATAGGCCTGTTTACCTGTCTGTGAACTCACACAACCTGCAAACTTCCTTTGAAGCACATCATGGTGTTTTACTGGACTGGGTAAATCTAGATTCAAGTAAGCAAAATGCCTAAAATATTTATTTTTTCCATGATTGGTAATAAGTCTAGATTATAAAGATATTAAGGTATTGTTGAATGCATGTTAGATTTTGACCTTATTATGTCAGTGTAATTTTACAACACTGGGTTAAAGGGGTAGCTAAATTTTCCTGTGCACCTTGGATGAATTGTGCTTCTCACTTGTTCCATGGGGAAATTAATTTAACCATAGAATATTCCTTTAACAGCAGCACTGGACAAACAAAACACTACAGCTGTAGGGTGCATCCTTGGGCACTAGGGGACAGTATGCTATGGAGGAAACTCTTCAGTCAAACAGCCCATACTTACAAGATTCTTATAGGGGACCATGCCCTACCAAAACAAAGATAAACATCACTAAAACATCAGTCATTGGAAACAGATTGTTAGTTTGGCCCTGTAAGCAAATAACAAAAACTGAAATGAAAGCACTATGTAAAGAAAGAAGGATGAGATCAACAGAAAAGGCAGAGAAAAGGTGATACTGAAATTAAATGAGAAGTATATAGAAAAGAGCAAACCTGTGCATGAACCAGCGCATCGTTGAAAAGCATAAACCAGTTGACGGAAAAACGTCCTGCGTTCTGAAGAGTCAAAGCCTTATTACTGCTCTCACAGATCAGCCGGCGAGACGGTTTACGAAGAGAGTCCTGAAAGAAGAGGAGAACTCTTGATTAACAGTCACCCACATTCTAGCTCTCTTCCACAAGTGCACCGAAATAAAATCATGAGCTCAGCAGGAAGAGCACCTGGCAGTCTGGACTGCATTAAACGGACTGGCATTTGACAGGTAAAGTGCTTTTAAGGGCCTGACCGCAACAAGGTAACTCACGGTCATCTTTCCAGGAAAGCTCTTCCAGAAGTGGAGCGTGTACTCAGCTTCCTTCCTCCTCCTCTTCAGATGAAGAGCCATGGATTCATATTTTGAGCTGGCATCTTGCAGTTTCTGATAATCCACAGAACTCTGTCACAAAGATACAAGTGTACTGAGTGAAAATCAGTGGGCAATACAGCCAATCCTGTTATTACAAAATTACAAACACACACACAGCAGCATAATTTGAAATCACCAGTTTAAAGCATTCAATTAACACGGACCGACCAACACACAGAGAACACGTGATCCCGTTGGATAAAATGCACAATTCAGAATAAACAAATAAAGATTTGTTTAAATTCTATAAATGGAAATTTGCTTAATGCTGACGACAAACAAGAAAGTATTATAATGCTTGCCTTTATATTACTAATAGGCCTAATATAATGCAATCGTTATAATACTTTTTGTACATTAATTCCTTTGTTTAACCGTTCTAATCTGATTATTAGACAGACTTCTATTCTCATTAGACAAAACTTTCATGACGATGACAAGCAAGAGAGAGAGTGTGAGCACTGTGCGTGCTCAGTCTCTGTTGCTCTCAGCGCCGTCAAAATAAAAGTCCCGCATTGAACACATCGGCCAAGCAGAAAAACTTATCGGCTAATGCCGATATTTTTCCAAATATCAGCCAATAAATCGGCCTTGGTGATACATTGGTCAACCACTAATCATTTTAAAACGGTACATTGTGTTCTATAAAAATAAAAATAAAAAATGGACAAAACATGAAGTGTTGCTGTGTTTCTATTGAATACCCACCACCTCGTAGCAGGTAGCCAGTTTGAGCAGCAGTCGTCCGTATTCATGCAGGTGTTTTATGGGCAGGTAAAAGAGATGTGCCAGAACATCCGCCAAGGGCAAACCCTCTTCAGAACATTCAGACAACTTCTGTACAACCTCGGCCCCTTTGCCAAACACATCACTTCGAACAGAGTCAGACAGGGAGTCTCAATATACATGCTAATATAATTCAGTCTGTAATTATGTAAATATGAACACTGCATGAGCAATGGCAAATCATTTCCATTACTCTAGAGTTTTGCAGCAAGTGTGGCATCCTAGGACAGCAAAGTCCTAGGAAAGCATTTGGAACAGGGTCTAACACAGACATATACTACTTACTGACAAGGTTTGACAAGGGCTTGAAATCCTCCCATGACTAAGAGATCACCAACTGCAGAACAGTACCTTTATGACACAATTAGAAGAATAATTAGAAGGAAAATGAGTATGAGTAATATATATATATATACACTTATTCTAAATGACTGTATAGAGATTGCAGCCATGAATAGAAATGTCTGGTTAATGAAATGAATGTATTGATAGCACAGTTACAATAATCTGATTTTAAGATTAACTGTGTTCATCTAGTATCTGGCTCTTTCTATCAGTGGGCAAGTTGATGAACACTGAATAAGCATTGGTATTCAAACATGGCTGATTATTAAATCTGTTTATGACTGTGACATCGTAATCATAACCATTTTTAAATGACTCATTTTCCAGTTTTGTTCCAATAAATGGCCTAGATGGACTGGGTGGGAAAGTTTTGCATTGGTAACTTTAGAATACGTCTACACTGTAACTTAAAAACACTTATTTTCAGCATGGAGTAAGGAACAACAACCAACATCTCTTAATCCATCCGCTGAGCTCATCACCAAAGTAACCACGTCATTCTTTAATTGTGCGTGTGCTGAATACTTACTCAGAATATGTGTCCAGGAACAGATGTGCATCATCTAGAATAACAAGACCTCGGATATCACGTGAACGCCGCAGGAAAGAGGTTAGAGAGGCCGAGGTTTGACCAGTGAGCTGAGACAGCCGACCCAATCGTCTAATCAGATTCTGCAGAAGTCCTCCAGAGGACAGACCGAGGGCGGAGCTTAGGGAATCTAAAAGCCCCCCCCAAAAAAAGAATTAAATAAAAAAAAAAAAAATACTGATGATATGACAAATAAAAATCCTAAAAAATGAATCAGACAAACAGGACAGTCATCATTATATTATATTATATTATATTATATTATATTATATTATATTATATTATATTATATTATATTATATTATATTATATTATATTATATTATATTATATTATATTATATTATATTATATTATATTATATTATATTATATTATATATTTTGTTTAGATTTTTTGAGTAAATATATATATATATATATAAAATTTGTATAACTTGCATTCACTTTAATTTTAGTCACTATATTTTTTTTTTGTCAATTTTATATTTCTATATAGTATTGACTATGCTATATAAAGTGTGTGTGTGTGTGTGTGTGTGTGTGTGTGTGTGTGTGTGTGTGTGTACATGTACCTGTATATACACACACACACGTATGCATGCATGTACGAGTATACTACATACTATATAGTATTTATTGATTTTTATTAATTAGGTTTTACTTTATTTAGTTTTAGTTATTTTATTATTTAAACTATAAAAAAATTAGAAATGTTACCTTGGCAACTAGGTAAAAATATTATTATTTTTTTTTAAAATATTTATTTCTAATATTTATTTAATTGTAGTTAACATTCATTTTATTTCAATTAACAATTTTTTTTATGGTTTTAGTTTGTTTCAGTTAACAATAACCTAACATGTTGCATACATTAAGGAACTTTAATTGATTCAGCTGTTTCTCTTCCACTAGTCTTGCCACTGAATTACACCGTACTTGTGCAGCTCGTGCAGGGCTATAATGGAGATATGCTAAAGTCTAAATCGTACCAAACAACAAATCATCACACACACTGGCATACCCAGTTTGAGCAGAGGCTGGAGCAGAAGACTACTGATATTGCTGAGTTTGCAGTAATATTTCCTCACTGCGGCCGCCAGCTCATGCAGACTGGCAATAAAACCCATTACATTACAATCCGTCAGCGCCGCACATCTCTGTCCTCCTGCGCACACACTGCTTACATAGCCCAACTACCACAAACACACACAATGAAAAGAGTCAGAACAAGTCATGGAAATAACAGCATCAGGATTCAGAGCACAGTAGAATTCAAATTGATTTATTCTATACAATATAAAATGATGATGACAAAGTCTTGCTCACATTCATACAAAAGGGCAGAAGCACCGGTTGCTGTGTGTACTCTCCTGTCTGCTCCTCTTCCTCAGTCTGCTCCATCACTTCCTTCACCTGCTGGCCACTGTAGTACAGGATTGGCTGGATACAATCTCCATCAGCCAATAAGAGTGTGTGTTGTTGCCCCGCCCCAATATCCCACACACGAATCCCATCTGACAGCTGTGCAAAGACAAAAGAGGACAAACAAAGCAAACCTGTCATGAATCAGTGTGTTGTCAACACTACTTTGGGCAATAGCTAGGGCCTTAACCCACTAAACACTGGAACACAAATGACTCGATTTACTTTTACATGATTCTGTGACTGCACATTAAATGTCACTGGTATATCAATAACATCACAAACAATATCCTATTGATATGAATCGTTTTGTTTATCATGCTTTTTCTTTGTAGATGATATTAGTGCCATCATAATTAAATTAAAATTTTCCTAAACTTTTTAAAAGATTTCAAAAGGCAGGGAATTGTATTCTCCCTCTTGTGATATTTTTTTCTGTTTTATGTGCATGTGTGCACACCTTGGCTAAGTGAGGAAGGGTGGTGGGGGTTTCCATGTGTCCCAGCTGTCCAGAAGTGTTGCAGCCCCAGGAGAAGACCTGCCATACACACACACACACACACACACACAAATTACAGGAGGATTACACTAATACAGTGCTCAAGCCACGGGTATGCAGGTGAAATGTGTCACCTGTGATTGGGCGGTCAGGGCGAGAGAGTGATGAGCACCTGCAGCCACTCTCAACACCTCTTTACCATTCAGACTCTTTACACAGACGGGCTGCGGTCTGAAAAGAAAGAGAAAGAAATCACCACATCACGTTCCTCTGTGATGCATCTAATGTGTCTGTCCACATTTTAGCAGTGCACTTTATATTTTAAAGCCCTGGAATCTTATGTAATTTATGAGTTATTAGTTAAGACTGAGCTGCTCTCTTGTCGCTCTGCTGATGGGAGGATTCTGACCTGGGAAGGAGGTCTCCATGTCCAAGTTGCCCTTCCTGGCCATGTCCCCAGCTCCACACTTCTGTCTGCAAAGGCGGCAGGTGGGCATCGGCCTCAGGAATGCCTCCTGGAGTGAGCGGGATGGCCCGTGCACGGTGGCGGCTCGTTCTCCGCAAAAGACGTGGAGACACTGAGAGCGGCAACAAAAAGAAAACAAATTCTAAAACGTTTGGAACATCAATAACCGGAGGAAGAACACAATCCACATCCAAGCTAACCAAAATGATAGATCATGAGAAACTGTAACTCAGGGCAGTTTGTTCCTCAGTGATTATGCATTAGTTCAGTTCTGCTATATAAACACAAACAAACAGCTTAGGGGAAATTCACATAAATCATTTAACAGCACAGACGCAGACCCAAAGATTTGGCCAACTCAAATTCTACTCCCCGCAAAACACACACACACAAACATGTACAAACACAGTATGGCCAGGTGCACACACAAACAAAAAAAGACACACTGCTGCCGCGCTGAGTTCTGTTCCAGCCCAACTGGGGTCCATCTGTTTCATAGGTGGGGCTGAGGAGATGAGAAAAGGTGTGTGTGTGTGTGTGTGTGTGTGTGTGTGTGTGTGTTTGTGTGTGTGTGTGTGTGTGCTGCAGGTAGCTGGCCACCATTGTCTTCTCTAGCATGTGCATCAGCCTTCAGCGGATTTATGAACTCAGACAAACACACCAGGCTGAGGTATCCTGGAGTCTCATGAGCAGAGAGACCTTAAAAAGTCCTTGCATTACAATTTCTAATTCAGCAAACTAAATGTAAATCACTTTTAACACATGCAAAGCACTAGAGCAGAAATTTTCTGACACCTCTAGAGACTTGAACTTGTTTTAATTAGGGTTATTAAAAGGGTGGTAATGTAATCATGTATCATGTATTAAATACAACCTGCTTGTCAACACATGACTTACATTCATATTTCTCCCCAAACACAAGCAGAAAAATAAGAAATTGTATTTTGAATTAATAAAATGAAGCAGGATTTTTTTTTGAGGATTTTTCATTGGGACATTATTTTCTTGACAATTATGCACAAGTTAAATTGCTGTCATATGAAAAAATACGATTCTCAAAAAAAGTATTAAGTGCTGCACATGCTCATACTTTTAATTTGTATACTTTTTAGTTGGCCGAGATTTCTAAAAATCCTTTCTTTGTATTGGTCTTAAGTTATATATATATAAACATTTAGTAACATTTACTTTACCATTAAAAATTTAGGTTGGTAAGATTTTATGTTTTTTGAAAGTCTCTAATGCTCACTAATTATTTGTTTATAAATACAGCGAAATATTTTGCTTACACCTTATTTTAAGTTGTCCTTCTTACAGAGTTATTATACAATTAAGTACTGAGTAATATTACTATACTTACTTTACTACACTTACTGTTAGGGTTAGGATGAGGGTTTGGTTTAGAGTTAGTTGCATGTAATTAGGCATCATTTACTGTTATTACTATGGTTAGTACATGTAACATGTAACAAGAACACCGTAAAATAATGTGTTGCCAAAATTTCTGTTCTTACTAACCACAGACTTTAAATGGTAATGTAAATCGCAAGATATTTTATTCAATTTCAAGTAAGTGCTATGCTTCCTTTCATTTATTCTAATTTCAATTAAAATATTTTTTGTATTATTTCTTACAGTATAACTGTTTTTAATATAATGACCACTGACAATGAGAATTACAAAAACTACTGCAAAAATAAAAAAACCTAAAGTGATAAAAAGTAACGTGCAGACACATTACAGTAAGCAAAATGTGCTTTAGTGTCAAGAAAATAATCACAAAGCAGTAAGATTAATTGTACAAAAATAAGCTTAATTTCTTTTATGCAAATTTTTTTCAATTGATTTTGAGCTGAAGTTTAGACGTGTCTGTGAGTTTCACCCATGAAACTACTTCTAATGAAACATTTTTTAGAAATGCAACTACATAAAAATACCTTGAGTTTTTGCCTTGGACTCCAACGACTCCTCCAGCTCAAACTCTGCATTATCTGTAACCATGGCAACAGTAATATATTGGAAACCTATCCACAAGTGCCATGGGCAGAAATGTGAAGAGCAATGGCAAAACAACCTATGCCACTGAAAAACATATTACTGCAAGTTAAAATTGGCCAGGCAGCGATTTGCAGGGTATTTACTTTGAACTGAATGAACTAAGTCTTAACACACTGCACAGGATTATGATTAAACTTCCCATATTCAGCTAATAAAAGAATAGATTCATAGCAATCATTCCTCTGGTTCTTATGTGTCTAAATGGCAGAACAGACTCTCTACACTCAGACCATTTTCTTTAAATATTTATGAAATTTGTTACAAAAGGGAATGAAGTTGTTAGTTATTCATAGCCTCTGCAGGAGAAACACCAAGCATGCAATGAGCTGATGAATGAGAGAGATGCCCATCGACATGCCCATGCAGACTTACGGAGACGACACACTGGGTGTAAGAGAAGGAGAGCGTGTGTACCCTGAGAGAGCAGGCCGGGCAGGGACAGGCGACGGCTGAGCTCCGCCTCCTCCTCTCGGATGTCCCCCAGGCTGGAGCTTTTCTTCCCCTGCATGGGCTCCTCCTGACGCAGTCGCTCCTCTACTCGGTCTCCTGGAACCTGGAGCACAAACAATTTAGTCCAACGCATCATAGCTAGATTACAATTTCACAGTTTCTTCCCAATAAAAGTGGCAACACATCAAATAAAGGGTTGATGTTTAAGGAGATGGAACAAACTTGTAAACATACAGTATAAAAACTCGAAAACACACTTACCCAGTAACCAATCACCTTTCTCAGAGAAAGAGCTTCGTATGTGGATGCTACACGTTCCCCCACTGCAGAGGCACAGGATACCACCAAGTTGTTAAACGCGGAGCCCATTGGAGTCACAGACTGGGCGACTGGGATCAGGGGGTCAGAGGTGAAACAATCAGCACAGTCACTGGAGAGCTGTAATAGGAAAGATATGAGATCTTGAATTGTGCATTAGAAGCAATTAAACAGTTTGATTTATGATTGCTTGGAAGAGTCAACTAGTTGGATAGTGATGGCAGGTTAGTGATTTTAACTTAATAAAAATCTAGGTATTTTTAACTATAATATTTGTTACAAGTGAAATTAAATTAAATTAAATTAAATATAGACATATACATACACTTCTGTTCAAAAGCGTGGGGGTCAGTAAGGTTTTTTTTGTTTGGTTTTTTCATCATACTTTTATTTTGTGAAAATTGATTAAATATTTAGTATAAATAAATTTACCAAAAAATAACTAAATAAATAAATTAGTCCTGTAAATGCTATGAGTAAATTTATGCATCTTAGCAGCATACACTGTCATTCAGAGTTTGGGGTCAATAAGATTTTTATTTTTATTTTTTTTTGTTTATGCAAAAACGCATTCAATTGATTAAAATGAGAGTAAAGTCATTTTTAATGTTACAAAAGCTGTTGTTTGGATCTTTAAAAAAATTAAATGACAATGAAAAAAAAATTATAATTGTTTCCACAAAAATATTTAGCAGCAAAATTGTTTTAAACTTGGATATTAAAGGGACAGTGAGTAGGAATTACTCCCATCTAGTGGTGAAATTGTATTTTGCATTCAAACTAATTTTGCTCTCCAGCGCCTCGCTTTTTCAAATGCGCGTTGCATCTACGGTAGGCGATATGTACCAAAAAGCTTTGACGGGATGTCTTCTAATAGCACTTCGTCGAGTTTTCCTTCGGGTGAACAGGTGTGTTATTTCAAACAAACTGCAACATGACAACTAACAAACGAATGTTACAGTATGAATTACTGACTGTGGAAAACATGAAATATTGTAATTAGTAGTTATGTCTTCTTTATTCGTTATATTTTTTGAATTATGTGCATTGTTAGATATAAAAAAAATATTATAATATAGATTGTAACACTGACTTACCTATCGAGAAGAAAACAGGCCACTTCAGCATCTCTTTTGAAATCTTTATCCAGCATTAGCTCTTTCCACCTAGAAAAAGCTTCCCTGACATTAACTCTTGTTTTCTGTAATCTACGGTCACGTTTCCTTTTACGTTCTATTTTTGACTGTTTTGGCAACGATGTTTTCTTCTCCTGTGGCGCGGCATATGTATGGTCCATAATAAGAATGCAATCCAGACTTTTAAACTTGCCGGTGCAGTTTCAAGCGCCTCTCACTGCTCTGCACCTGCGTTTCTGGCTCTGACCGAAAACGCGTTGTGGAAACGCGTTGGCTTAGTACTTTTTGTCCCTCTCTGCTATCATAGTTTTGCAAGATGGCGGAACTACATGGAAGCCTCCGTCGACCTACCCGTCCCATGTATATAAAGATAATAAATTCTTCATTTACAAGGATTAGTTTAAACATTGGCATAGGTATTTGTACACCATTGAGGGCATATTTATGAAAAAAAATATTGATTTTAGATAATAAAATACCTAAAAAGTTACTTATTGTCACTTTAAGAACAGAACCAAATCACCATATTATGATTTCTGAAGGATCGTGTGACACCGAAAATTTGAATAGTGACTACTGAGAATTCAGCTTTGGAATAAATCACATATTGTAATAATATTTCACAATATTACCATTTTTACTGTAATTGTGATCAAATAATTGCAGCCTTGGTGAGCAGAAGAGACTTCTTACCCTCCCTAAATTTCTGAATTTTATTGTAGATATAGATACTATATACAATAGATACACTAATAATTTATTAATTTATTTAGTATTAATAATTGTATTATTGGTCAATAATCGGCCACAACATGAAACTATTTACCAGCTTATAGGTATCAGGCTAAATTTTAATTCTGGTACGGGTTTAATACACAATTCATTTTGATCAAAATGATCACACTATTTTCCACAGTAAAAAAACTCATTTTAAATATATAGAAAGTTTTTGTATATAAATTCCCCCAAAATGGTGCTCATATATCAACTTAATGATGGTTGGAAGTTGTGTCTGAGACTAACCTGAGCCGGATGAAGTGTACTGGGAGTCTTGGTGGTGTGCTCTGCCTGGGCATGATCACAAAGTCTTTTTAGGTAGGCCTTCACTGCCTGCTCATCAGGATATGGGGAGGACTTCCCTCCTGTGGCTCTACAGCTGCCCGGCTCAGAAATGCTGGTCTCTGAGGCTTCGACACAAACCTCTCCATTTGTGGGCGGAGCTTCAGGCTCCTCTGAGTGTTCTATGGCTGGTTCTACAGGTTCTTGGCTAGATGCAGGAACCTCAGTTTGTGGTTCAGAGGCAGGTTTGCTCTCAGTAGGTGTTGTAGATTCAGGGTTAGCTATAGAAGTGGGTGATTTTGGGATCTGAGTTGACATGGATGGAACAGGTTCTGTAGGTGAGCTCTTGCCTTGCTTAAACCTTAAACTCTGATCTGGGCTGCCCTCAAATGCAGATGTGGTCTCACCACTGTCCAGCTCAACACCTACCGGACAGTGATGGCCATCAGAGATAATAACATGGTCCTCTTTGTCTGTCATAGTGTACAGCATCTGATGACACTGACCGCACTTGTCTTGAGGGAGTTTCCGAGGCTCCTGCGGAGGGGGGAGACAGCACACCACAGCCAGGCTGTGAGTGGCTCCACAGGCCACCTGCAACACGTGCCTTCCAGCCAGGTGCTCTACCTTCTGGGGCTTCCAGACGGGAAACGTTGAAGTGTTCAAGCCCAGCTGGCACCCGCTTCCCCAAGCCCAGACCTCATGCTTTCCTGAAAGAGCCAGGGTGTGCTGATCCCCACAAGCCACCTCCAGGATCTTCACCGTCTGAGGGGGCGTGGCCTCAGGGTCGAGCACACCCACAGGGGTGGGATTAGGGATAACAGAGAGTCCCGATAGGCCACACTGCCCGTGAGTGTTTTCTCCCCACATGTGCATGCCTCCATCTTCTGTCACGACTCCACTGTGGGCGGAGCCAGCAGCCACAAAAACAACACGTTGTTCACTAAGAGCCGCCTCCAAAACAGGCTCAGTCACTACTGATGATGTTTGGTTCTGTTTCCATGGCAGCTCGCCAAAGCTGTAGACTTGTCCCCCTAAATATAGTATATAAATGATTACATTTCTGGATTGCAATATTAATGAAAAATGTATGAGAATCAATAATCAATAGTCTTTTCACAACCTTCACAATTGGTGCCAGCTAGGAGAACTTCCAAGTGGGCCACAGGATGACTTAAAATTATTTCAATTAATTATATTAATTTAATATAACTTATTTAAATTCTAAAAACACACAAAATCCATCACTGGGTTTCAATTGGTGACATGGATTTGTTTATTGCGAGCATACGCTGCAGTTTTGTAATCTACCATCTTAAATGCTTGAATGTTTCAAAGTCAGGTGGATTCTGATTGGCTGTCCAAGTTTTTATCATTCATCAACTGAAAAAATAATCAAACTGAAAGTCACTGCAACAATATCGTTCCTCTATGTAACAATTATTATAGTTGTGTTGATGAGTTCCTTATCTCACAGAATTAGAGCAATTATTAAAATTTTGTGGTAGTCATCGTTCTTGGTGTGAAGGGGCCTTTAGCCGATATGGGGCAGTCTTAAGAGTCATAAAGTTTGAAAATCACTGGGAACATGAAGCATTTTCAACAGTGCTCTTGTGAAACAAATATTCAACAACACAAAAGAAAAAAGTTTTTTTTATCAGGACGTGGAGGCTGCAGGTCACATTCACCCTTGAGAACACCCCCAATTTTAATGATACCTTTATTAAAAAAAAAAAAAAAAATTGTTAGGAAAGTTTGCCAAAAAATTAAATGCAAGCCTACAGTATATGACTTCTGTATAACCCATACAAAGTCAATAGGGTCTAAAACAAACCTAGACACCAATGAATATCACTGCATGATTAATCAATGAGTATTTATTTATGGGGTTAAACTATCGTGTTAAACTACTATTACTTAAAGGCTTGTCATGGCTGAATAAGTCAGCTTGGCAAGGCGTTTCAAAGGCAGATCATGCTATTACATTTTGATAAAAGATCATAAAAAAAACATTTGTTCTTTGCAATCCATAACTTGCTAACAATAAGACCACATAAATAGTCTATTTTGATGTTGACTTTAACCTGTTAAGAAAGTGCTCATCAAATATAAAGAAAAAAAATATTTGCATTTTGCAGAGGGTCGGGCAGCCAAATTTGCATGTGTATCCAGTGTAAATAATAAATGTGTTACCCTCAACTAGTAGAACCCCATGTCTAGCTCCCAGGGCAGCCTGGAGAACCGGCCGCGAGAGAAGAATCCTCTCCGGTGTGGTGCTGTAGGAGTATCCCATCCACGTGTGGAGAAGTCCTCTCTCTCCAGAACCATCCTCCTCACCACAACTAGAAGCGAAGTGATGAATACACTTTCAGAAAAATCATAAGACAAAAAACTAAGAAGTGTACAAACGCTGCATTGTTCTAAACTGAACACCCTCACCTTATCTGCTTCTCCATCTCTAAGCATTGCCCATATCACAGCAGTTGTGTTTGTCACTGTGGACGATTGCCCTGTAAGAACACACAAGTGATGTATGATTTCACATGTTGGATGACAACAAAGTTTTCGACAATGACTTGTATGTTTAAACTAATTTTCTAATGTTTCATAAAATTAGTCAGAATGTGACTGAGCAAATTCTGAGCATTTCTGTACCTAGGCTATATTTCTTGTCAAATAAGTAAATGAAATATTTTTGAATCCAGAATTTGAGCCAAGCACAGAATCCTGAGAGTGTAAACACACATGTACACACACTGGTCAGGGTCAAAGGTGACGCAGAGCTGTGATGAAATCAGTTGAACTAGTAAACACACAACAGCAGATCAAGAACAGTTACTGTTTAATAAATACTCAAAACGAACATTAACAGTTTATTTTCTAAATTACTTAAAACACAAGCTGTCAAGCATGTTTATATAGTCATAAATAAAAGTCATGCATTTAAGCAAAAGGAAAACACAGCAAATATGGAATTAATGTTACATCCCCTCGGGATCATGTTAAATAACTCATGAATTAAAAATACCACTGTAAAGCCATAATACAGTCTCTAGAAGACATAAATATTTATATTTTTCATTCTATTCGCTGATTTAACATCACTCAAGCTAATAAATATGGTGCTTCGTTCATTCTTACCCCGATTTGTCAGATTGAAGATCTCTGATGGAAGCGAATGACTCTTGGCTTAATATAGCTTGTCAGCTTTTAAAACAGTTGACCAGAGAAGTAAAATAAGCCGGTGAGAAGAAGAGACCCAGCAGAGCGAAGCTCGTGATGATTTTGATGATGACAATCGGGTGTGTTGTTGTTGTGGTGCTGTTGCGAGTGCTTCAGCGGACGGAGAAGCAGCAGGGACAAACAGCTCCGAGTATTTAGGCTTTCGCTTTTTCTACTAGGTTCGGTGGCAGAAGAGGAGGGATGAGTTGGTTGCTTGAAATGTTAGCTAAATATATTAGCTCAGTAGTCGATAGAAACTGTAAATTGGATTGCAGATTAATAATAATAATAATACATTGACTAATGCTGCTCCTGCAATTAATTATTATTAATAATTTTTCTTAGCGAACCCAGTAAGCTAAATTACAAGTAAGATTTTATACTGTCGGGATTTATTCTGCCATCATGATAATTCACTTAAATAGTTAATAATGATAAATAAGAATAATTAACAGTATTTTTATGTTGATCAAATTGTGCAGCCGAAATTTGCTCTATATGCAAATAAAGTAGAATATACTATAAATCCTACTTTAAAAATGTCACTGGGCGATAAGTTTACACTTTGGGAGGATATAAACAATAAAGCAGGTTATATCATATTTGTATATTTATTTTGCTGTGGTTAAAGCGTTTCATCGATCAGAAACCACTTATTTATTTATAATTTAATTCATTAATTCATGTATTGTTTCGTGTGTGTGCGTTTGGGGGGGCGTGTGGGGGTCAAGCTTCTCAGCTGTCTTTCTCACATACTCATACTGAGACACACACACTTGCACCCTTTAGATACAAACCTTGCCTGTCTTTATTTTTCAGCCAACTGGATGGTAGTTTGCAGAAGAATTCTGATTGGCCTGTACACAAGCGGCAGTGGCAGCTGCAGGAGGCAAGAGAGCAACAGAAAGAGGGAGACAGTGGTACAGAGAGACAGGAGCAGAGCTCAGAGTAATCGTAAGAGGACAGAGAAGGGAACTTGTGTCAGTGTGGGTGCTGAAGCAGGAGAATGACATGCTGGATAAAGGGGCAGTGATGATGGCCGATAAATGTCCAGGTCACAGTGAGAGCCTCCTGTCATAACAACACTAGTTCCATCAAGATCCATCAGAAGAAGCAGACAGCATGCAGAACCTCCGGCATGCAGCTACTGAGGCTTTCCAACGTCTCGGTAAGTACATTTCAGCTGTATCTAAGAATCTACAATCAGTAGGAAAATCTGTCCTTAATAACGTGTTAATGTCTCATCATGTGGGAAGTAGGAATAGTACATAATTAAAGAGATAAAACAACAATCTTCTCCATCCCCAGCATCTCTCAAACTGTAAATAACTTGATTCATGTATTTACTCTGAGCTACATATAATGGCTACATTTACATTCTCGTTTGTGCCTCACATGAATATTAGATAATATTATTTGTATTTGTGCTAATTTGCATTTATTATATCACTTAATTCAATATACCTGTTGCTTATAGTAAATTTATTGTGATAAACCCCAATGGCTTATAAACCTAATAAACCAACCTGTCTCAAATTTGATGCTTTGATTGTCAGTGAAACAGCTCCTGACATCTATTAAAATTTCTAGAGACCATACCCTCCTGGGGGAAAAACAAACAAAACAAAAATAAGTTTCAACCCATCTGAGGCCATCTGAGCTGGTTTATCTGGTCTCCCATTTATCTCCCAGTTATTGTTTACTAAAACTATTTAAAAAAATGTGGTTATTGAAATAAAGCTGAAATAAAAGTGAAGTGAGTGACGTGATGTGACATTCAGCCAAGTATGGTGACCCATACTCAGAATTCGTGCTCTGCATTTAACCCATCCGAAGAACATACACAGAGCAGTGAACACACACACACACACACACACTGTGAACACACACCCAGAGCAGTGGGCAGCCATTTATGCTGCGGCTCCCTGGGAGTAGTTGGGGGTTCGGTGCCATGCTCAAGTATATATATATATACATATATATATATATATATATATATATATATATATATATATATATATATATATATATATATATATATATATATATATATATATATATACACAATATACAATATATATATATGTATATATATATATATATATATATATATATATATATATATATATACAATATACAATATACTGGTATATATAAGTATATACTAAGTAACTAACTGAAATAAGTTAAGAACTTAATACTAAAATGTTATTAGGGTCTTAAACTTGACTCATTTACCTGAGTTTTTTGGACTACATCCAACCAATCACTGCACTTGTCTAATATGTGATTGATGGGTGGCTGGCAAGATATTAAACAGCACTTACTGCTGTACACTGCTCACAGAATACTGATCAGCAACAAGAGAGACTGCAGGAGGGAAACATGGAGAGTTGGCAACAGGATGCAGAACAGTAAGCAAAGGACGTCAAGTGTTGATGAAGGAGAGAACAAACTTGATGGAATAAGGAAAGGTACTCGTGCAGAGACAGAAAGAGTGGAGTGTATAGATGGATGAGAGGATGAAAACAGAGAGCAGGAAGCCATGATGCTTCTGAGCATGAGTTATGAGTTCTCTTAGCCCTCCCTTTCCCTGGCTCATGAATATCTGTGCAGATCAAGAGAGAGAAGGGACTTAACTTTAAACCATTGATTCCTCTATCCATAATATTGCCTTTTCCAGTGAAAAGGTCATCTCATCTGAATCAGATGATAAATATATACAGATATAGCACAGTTAACAGTAAAAAAAAAAAAAAAAAAACTCCAAAATGGTTCAATAAGTTGGTGGATTTTGAACTGAGAGGAGAACAGAGGATGGACTTTTCCACTGGCTGAAGCGTTATTATGGATTATGAACTCATATTTTAGCCAGAAGCAGATGTTTAATATTTAAATCCACAAATGAAGGATTTGTTTTTCACAAACTCGCATCTTTTCACTTCACAAGATGTTAATTGTTGGACTGGAGTCATTACTTGTGGATTATTGTGACGTTTTATCAGCTGTTTTGAACTCAAATTCTGACGGCAGCCATTCACTGCAGAGGATCCTCTGGTGAGCAAGTGATGTAATGCTAAATTGATCTTTTCTGATGAAGAAACAAACTGATCTATATTTTGGATGGTTTGAGGGTAAGTACATTTTCTTTCATCAAGCAATTTTCTTTTTGGGTGAACTATTCCTTTAAATATTAGAAATAATATTTCATGCTTCCCTTGGCATGTATTTCTGATAAATACATTTTGGAATAGATGCTTGATGTGAAATGGACTCCCTACAACCTCCTAGATTGAGTGTCATGGCAGTTGTTGGTTAATGGAGACTGCTCATTGCTGGATGATGACCTTTCTTCCCTGTCAAGGACGTCACTAATCTGATGTCAGCAGAGCTCCTCAGAGTCACACCTGCACCCGTGCCAAAAAGAGATTTTAGTCAATTAGATCTGAAACGATCCAACAGAGACATAAAGTCTTCTGGGTCAACTAACAGGGCTTTTTAATTCAGTCATCTAACGGTGTGTAGTTATATGAAAGTTCATGCAGTCAACTATAAATGGAGCCTTTAATTAAAAATCCTTCCTATATCACTATCATTTTTGAGCTAAAAAAAAAAAAAACTTTCTTCTTAACAGGGGTTCTCTATAGTATTTGACACTGTAAAATGTACTGGACAGTTTTAGGGCATAACTGTCTTCCTGGAGTCACATTGAGCCTTAAAACATACGAAGATGGGCTTATTTTTCTATCCCCTGTATCTTTTGCCTAAACAGAGTTCATTTCATTGTGACTGACTGTCAGAACATATCAAATCACACATTATAGCACATGCATTCTGCCTCTTAGAGACACTTTTCAAATATACATCACCGAAATGAACGTTTTAAAAGCTGAGTGTTGTTTTGCAGAGCACCCGTCAGCTGAACTGTGATCATGGAGTCTTTCTCTTCCTCTCTTTGTCCATTCCTCTCTCTCTGATCCCGTTTAGTGTTGAATTTGCTGCTCAAATTTAAATGAAGGTGAAGGGTAAATCTCAGACCCCCTGTACACAGCCACCTGCTCCTGTTCGGCTCTCCTGTCAGGAGCTTAAACACGGAGCGTGACTCACCTTGTACCTGCTTTATCAAACCACACACACACACACACACACACACAGTTACATACTGAGAATTCTAAAAGTATTATGTGTTCTTCCTCTATCCTCTTTCTGTAAAATGAAAGCTTTTTCATTTAATAAATGTACTAAAGGAAAGTGTGTATTCAATAAAATTAACTATATGATATTATACTATTATGCATTATATTTATGTTATAGGATATTAAATATTAAATATGCATTAAATATTTATGTTATAGGACCCAGTCTTAAAATACTATGAGCTATAGCATTAATCATTTGATACAGTGCACTTGTGTACATACATGTATTTACATTTTTATATTTAAATATATTTGTGTTTTTTATTATTTATATATTTTTTAATATAAATAATTGAAATGTAATTAAATCTGTAATTATACTGTTGACTTTGTTTGATATATGACTTGATAAGCACACACACGCTCTCTCTCTCTCTCTCTCATCTGACATAATAGTCGTAGGATTGCTTTCATATTTCACTGTATCGAAGCACTGTTCCTATAAAAAGTTCTTATAAATATCATTACAAATCCACTACAAACACACCAGAATTTATTCATCACAGATGAATGCTATATTTTATTTATCAGATGTATTAAATGGAAGTAATGCATGTAAATGTGCTTAATATAATTCAATATACAACATTATTATAATTTGTATTTAAATTATATTTAGGTTATGTATTTATGTGTTTTACGCATACATTACATTTGTTTAATTTTTGTATTGAAATTTGATTATATGTAATATATTTAATATATATATAGTTATTAAATATATAAAAGATTATATATGTAAAGTACAAATTATATATAATTTGTGATTATATCATAAGATTATTATATATAATTATATTTAATACACTTACATGCATGAAAGAGTGAGTGTGTGTGTGTGTGTTTTTGTGTGTATAAAGGCCCTTTCCTTTGAAAAAGTCTTTAAATATCTTTATAAAACCATTACAAATAGCTAACTCATTTCTTACACATGATGTGTACTGCAGGGAACACTGTGTATCTGGACATTTAAAGTGTTGTGGTCCATCTAAATGGCTCTTTTATGTTTTTCAGGGTTAAAACAAAGACATCTGGGCTATGAAGAGGTAAGAACATTTGACATGACATTACACAACATATTATGAGCACAAACAAACTTCCCTCCACCCACAGAGAAAGGACAGAAGACAGCTGGAAATACAGCACTACCCCCTAATGGGGGAGAAAAAGAGGGAGCGATAGGAAAAACAAAATAACAAGCTGAGAAAAAAAAGCAGCACTGCCCTCTACTGGGGGAAAGAAAGCGAGGCTGTGTTTGGAATGGTACACTACTGTTCTGTTCTTACTTGTCCTGTACTGTATAGTATGTATGCGGTATGAACATATTTTTTTTTATGCTCAGAATACCCAGATAACTTATTATATTTACTAAAATATTCAGTATTCAATCCCATCTGTTTTGGAGAATGTGACTACAATGCATATGCAATATACTGTACAGAATTCTGTAAGTAGTAATCTAGTATTTTCTAAGGGAGAGTGCACAACATTCTGTCTTCCTGTCAGTATTTGGTGCCTTAATCATTGCTCAGTCAAGCATGTCCCATCTGGATAACTTAAAAAACATCCATCATGCTATGTCTCTTAACAGTTATGCCAATTACACTCAAGCAACCCCAGTAGCCTACAAGTAATGTCCAGAGCATGTGAAAACACACTGTATTTAATCAGGTATTTAAATGTGGCTTACATAAAACATCTAAAAAAAAGCTGTTCTTTTAAAAAAAATTATTTGAACAAACTGAATAAATATTCTTTATTTTCATATTTAAGCAGCACAACTGTTTTAATCATTTGTCTTTTTCACTAAATCAGCGTATTATGAAGTGAAGTGAAAGTGACATTCAGCCAAGTATGGTGACCCATACTCAGAATTTGTGCTCTGCATTTAACCCATCCGAAATGCACACACACAGAGCAGTGAACACAAACACACACACTGTGAGCACACACCCGGAGCAGTGGGCAGCCATTTATGCTGCGGCGCCCGGGGAGCAGTTGGGGGTTCGATGCCTTGCTCAAGGGCACCTAAGTCGTGGTATTGAAGGTGGAGAGAGAGCTGTTCATGCACTACCCCCACCCACAATTCCGTCCGGCCCGAGACTAGAACCCACAACCCTTCGATTGGGAGTCCAACCCTCTAACCATTAGGCCACGACTTCCCCATTATAATGATTTCTGAAGGATCATTTGACACTAAAGACTGGAATTTCATAATGATGCTGGAATTTCAGCTTTGCATCACACACTCTAAAAAATCCTTGGTTGTTTCAACCCAACTCTGGGTCAAATATGGACTAACCCAACTTTTGGGTTAAAATTTGAATGAAAAGATTCTCTGTCTTGTTCTCTTATTCTCTCTTCTCTTTTTTATCTCTCATACTCACTATTTCTTACTGTCTATCTCATCCTGCTTTTCTCTCCTGCGGTTGAATGGATGCATTTGTTCCCCTTTGCGAATATAACATGGCTGTTTGTGTATGGCTGTCATGGATTGAAGATGGAGTCATAAGACCAGGCCTGCAGACACACACACACACACACACACACACACTTTCTCATGCAAGTCATATGAGTTGTACAGCTTAATCAGAGATAGTCAGAGTGAGTGAGAGAGGGGAAGATTTGGAGATGGAGGATTTCCTGTGGAGAATGCGGGTTTGGGCATCTGTGAGCTGGAGGAGATGTTGTTGGTGTTGTGGAGATAAATCAAATGAAGTCAGAAGGGAAGACAAAGAGGAAATGTTTGAGTTGAGAGTGGAAGAGATAAAAGAAGCAATGAAAATGGAAGAAAAACCATCAAAAACCTGGAGTGTGTCCTCCCTCCCAGTTGCTGAGGTCAGATGGGTTTGTGTGTGTGTGTGTGTGTGTGTGAGAGAGAGAGAGAGAGAGAGTGTGTGTGTGTGTGTTTGACATCAAATATGGCTATATGATTATGTCTTTTTGAATTACAATAACATTGAAATTTGAAACATTATAGTAGAATGTCTCCTAAAAATGTCATTGAAAAATAAGTCTGGTTTTGAATGTTGTAAAAAACATTCTTAAAAACACAATTTTAGTGTTCTTGTGTCATTTCCAAGAAAATATTAAGTCGAAAGTAATGTATTTGATTGAAGGGAAGCCATTTTAGTTCCAAATGATCTGAAGGTACAATTGTCTGGTTCCAGTACGTTCTGTACAGTGAACCCTGAAGTCCATTCTGAGAATGTCAGCTGTTCCTGTGTGCGAAGAAATCGCTCGGATGAATAGAATATAGGCAAGGAGAGGAGAGAAATAGGGAACATTACAGCTAAAATAGACTTCTGTGTTAGGACATTCTGGCATCATTGGCTGTACAACTTTATGTGCTGGTGTTATCCTTACAGAAATAAAACATGATAATTAAGTTCCTGCCAAAATGTCATTACAATTAAACAAATTAAACTAAATGACACTGAATCTTACATTAATATATGGTTTGATAGTAAAACCAATAACTGTAGGCCCTTTCTTTCTTTTCTTTGTTAACACATAATCTGACTGCTTATAGAAAGTACAGCACCACACAAAATAAATCATATTGCACTCTATATGAATGTGCATATTCAGTCTGAATTGAATATTATAAGACTTATAATATAAAAAGTTGCATATAATATAAAAGTTGCATTTATTTGCTCAAAGACATCGTTAAAACAGGATTATTGTGAAATATTATTACAAATAAAAATAACTGATTTCTATTTTAATATATTTTAATATATTCCCCTAGGTAAATTTACAGCAGCCATTTGAAAATTATTTCCGCTGCTTAATATTTTTTGTGGAAACTGTGATAAAGATTAAATAACAACATTTATTTAAAAGAGAAATCTTCTGTGAAGTTATAAATGTTAACTTTTGATCAATGCATCTTACTGAAATGTAACAGTAGAACATCTACAATCAGTCAGCATGTAAAGCACTTTAGGATTCAGAGCTGGTAGAAATAAAAACCTGAAGCCACAGAGGCATGAAAATGAGGACACGGTTCACACTTGTATGCACACAGACTGGTGTGATGAATACAGTAAGACAAGGTGTAATAACATCTCATGCTGCATCTGATACAGATCGAGCTATCCCCATGTGTTGCTCTCTCTTTGTCTCTGGTTTCAGCTGGGAGAGCTGGACGGGGAGGAGAAACCACAGCCGCACTGGTTTCACACGCTGCAGGTGCGACGGCTCCGAGTTCAGAGGGGCCGCAGTAACAGCGATCCTATGGGAGGAAAGAGCTTCCAGCAAGACTTCCAGTGGGTGAGATACACAACAAAACACAACAAGGGATTTAAGCATCTTCACGGATTGACAGAAATAAACAAACAGTGCACGATTCTGAGGAATACAGTAACATATTAACAGAAAAAACAAACAGTGCACTTAAACTTTCATTATGTCACATTGATTTGACATAATGAAAAAAAGCCTTCTTTCATCCTATTGATAGTTTAGACTTTTTAACAAACAACAGGCCTTTTAGTATAATTATAAAATTCTCCACCTTTATGAAACAATTGTGTTTTTGCTGAGAAATCTGAGCTGAGCTTTATAAAGTATATATAAGAATACACGTTATACTGTTTCTAAATTTCAAGATGAACATTTAATGGGCTGAAGTAACTTAGGTTTACTTGAGAATCCATTGTAATGCTTTGCATATGTTTTGCTCCCAACAATAAAAACGACAGGGCCTTGATCATAAAACTGACCATTTAAATTTCATCTTACCCAGGATTATTTGGAGATATAAATAACAGTATCTGCACTATATATGGCATATTCTTGCTCAGTTTGGGCCTCAGTATAAAACTCTTTTCTTCCTTAAGTATGAGCACCGTATACTAAAGATATAAGCCATAATAACCTGATCTATCAAACATGATATAAAACAAAAAAGTTTGCATTGAATGATATGAAGGCTGTAATACAAAAAGGCGACTTGAGTGTATTTACACAGCAATCATTCACACATTTTTTACTAATTTATTGGCTCAGTTGTTTTTAGTTTAATATGTATGGCAGCTACACCAAGGGGGTCTATAAAAGCTTCCTGTCATTTATTTAAATGGCAGTTGCTTGGCTGGCGAAATAAATGCATGTGCATTTCATTCGCAGAAAACTGGCCTGCAGTTTGGGAATGCAACATCTTATCTGAATCTTGAAAAACTTGGAGAGGGCACATATGCCTCAGTGTACAAAGGAATTAGCAGGTTAGTAGACACTCTAGATCAGATGTTGCCAGTCGAGGGAAATGTATTCACTGGTGCAGATGAATGTTTTATGGCAGTATTCAGTTTGCAAGCACATTATTCAGATACACCACCCTGTGGCTTTGTTCTTCTGTATAATAGACAGCAAATTATTCTTTTCATTGCCTCCCTGTAGGCATTGTTGTCTTCTTCTATTTCAGCTTGTTTTACATGGATTCATTTTATAAGGTCAACCTGCAACATATGGATACCCACCTGAGGCTCACACTGATACGCAGTTTGATGTTGTTGTACAACAACCAATATTTTGTACTAAGAAACAGCCCCATACATCTCTTTGCAGCTGTTTTAGGATAGAGAGCTTAACATTTAGTACCATTTTTGCTTTTTAATGTGGTTTAAGGAACAATGTTACCTCACTTAAAGATGGTTTTGGAATAGTAGGTGGAATTTGTATCCATAAATGGCGTCATGAACTTAGCTACTATTAAACCTCAGCAGATGATTCAAATGACGAGACGAGAGGCTTTTAAAGACCCCATAACATTGCTGATTTCTTTTCTGTGTTGCAGTATTTCCTACTGAAACAGGACGTTGGGTTGGGACATTCATGAGCTCACCCCTTTAGATTTACATACCCAATAGGCTTTAATTTACAGCCATGATCTTATTATTAGATCAAAGGCACATTCTCTTCGCATTTAATTGGACAAAAAAATTTAATATTAACTTTTTTACATTTTCTACAAATGAAAGCCATTTGTTAAATGTCAACTTTTAAGAATTAATAAATTAAATAAATAACCTTATAGCTAATAGTAAAAAACTAATATATTTCATAAGGTCTTTAAAAGGGAGAGCATGGGATGTTGCTTATTCTCCAGAAAGTAGAGGCCAGGTAAACTGTTTGCAGATGCATGTTTGTGGATTCTGCAGAGTTTTTTCTGTGTTTCTGACAGGATAAATGGTCATCTTGTGGCTTTAAAGGTGATTCACATGAAAACTGAGGAAGGAATTCCATTCACAGCTATTAGAGAAGGTACTGCAACAGCACAACACACACAGACAAGATACAAAAGTGCTTATACACACGCAAAGGGAAGTGGGGTGTGATGTACCAGTGTGTGTGTTTGTTGTACACAATCTAGAATACCACTTTATCTCAACAAATCATGTATTTATGAAGCATCTTTTATATATATATATATATATATATATATATATATATATATATATATATATATATATATATATATGTAATTAAAATATGAATAGTGGCGTTTATAAACATATTTATATTAATATATATATATATATATATATATATATATATATTTTTTTTTTTTTTTAATTAAGAATTTTATTCAGCAAGGACACATTAACTTGACCAAAAATGACAGTATAATTTTACAAAAGACCTCCATTTCAAATAAATGCTGTTATTTTGAACCTTGAAAACCATGTATCACTGTTTTCAGTATTCATAATGTAAACAAAAAAAAGGATTGAGCACAAAATCAACATATTACAATGATTTATGAAGGGTCATGTGATACTGACTTAATGACCATTTAAAAATAAATTGCATTTAAAACTGTTAATTAAAATAAAAAACAATTTCTGATGGGGAAAAAAAGGCAAACTTGGTGATCAAGACTAGAAATGTGACTTGTTGCTGCTGTATGTCTGTTTTATTTGTGATTATTCCCAGCCTCCTTGTTAAAGGGCCTTAAACATGCTAACATAGTCTTGCTTCACGACATCATCCACACACGAGACTCTCTCACCTTTGTCTTTGAGTATGTGGTGAGTCTAAGATTTTGGCAGTCGCCTTACAATATTATTTTGTTAATTTTGTCTATCCGCAGTCATATTTGACATCCTTTTCCCTCTCAGCAAACAGATTTGGCTCAATACATGATTCAGCATCCTGCCGGACTTAACTCGTACAACATCAGGGTAAACAGACACATGAATGCGTAAAAAATAAAAAAAGGTCAGGAAGAATGAGCCGGCTTTCTCACGCTCAGTCTGTTTCTTCAGCTCTTCATGTTTCAGCTGCTGCGAGGATTGTCTTACATTCACAGCAGAAGAATTCTGCACCGAGACCTCAAACCTCAAAATTTGCTCATCAGTTATTTGGGGGAACTCAAATTAGCCGATTTTGGTAGGTTTCACGTATGCAAACACTAACATGCTTATAATATGCTCTGTCATACATTCTAAACTATGGTGGGTCTTATTTCGTCAGGTCTGGCCCGATCTAAGTCCATACCGTGCCAAACATACTCTTCCCAGGTTGTGACTTTATGGTACCGGCCGCCAGATGTTCTCATGGGCTCCACTGATTACTCCACAGCCCTAGACATCTGGTGAGTCCCTGTACACACCCACACATACACCGTATTTTCCGGACTATAAGTCACACTTTTTTCATAGTTTGGCTGGTCCTGCGACTTATAGTCAGGTGTGACTTATTTATCAAAATGTATTTGACATGAACCAAGAGAAATGAACTAAGAAACATGAACCAAGAGAAAACATTACCATCTATAGCCGCCAGAGGGCGCTCTATGCTGCTCAGTGCTCCTGTAGTCTACACTGAAGACATAGAGCGCCCTCTCGCGGCTGTAGATGGTAATGTTTTCTCTTGGTTCTTGGGTTTAAATAAATGTGATTTATAGTCTAGTGCAACTTATATGTTTTTTTCCTCATCATGACGTATTTTTGACAAATGCGACTTATACTCAGGTGCGACTTATACTCCGAAAAATATGGTACTGTTAATTAAAAAAATATATTAAAAAATTCTAATCACTCTGCTCACATCTGCTCTTGACTAAATAACGGGTTTAGCTTTAATAAGGATTCTGTATTAAATTTATAAAATGTTTTATTTTGTACCTGAATAATACTGTTAGACCTATGTACCTGAAAAACATAAAGCATTGTTTATTTCATTGAAATCTTAGTTTTAGTGTATTTATATGTGCTATTGCTGTGTTCATGTGTTCTTAAGTTTATTACTGACTGTTAACTTGTCTTTATCTAACATTATTTATTAAGAAACAAGGTTACATTTGTCAAACACAATGAAAAACCAAATGTTGAATGTTCAGCCCTGTATATAAGGTTGTATTTTATATATTTGTCTACAGAACTTTTGGATTCATGTTTTTTCCATTTAAGATATGCAAATGAAATTCTTTACATAATTTCCTGAAAGTCATATTGATTTTGATAATCTATTGCATATTAAAATGGTATTTTGTATCTGAAATTAAAATCAGATATTACCCCCCACCCCGACCAGTAAAAGCAGGACTGCAACCCTGGTCTGACATAGATGTATATATGTTGATGTTTAGGGGAGCCGGCTGCATTTTTATTGAGATGCTACAGGGGTCACCAGCGTTTCCTGGACTAGCTGACGTCTTTGAGCAGCTGCTGAAGATTTGGGCAGTGAGTCTGTTTGTGAGAATGTACTAGAATAGTGTGAAATGTCTCTTCTGTCCATTTATTTATCCTCCTTTCCTCCCGTTCTTCATTTTTCCTCTTCTTTCCGTCCGAGGTCCTTGGGGTCCCGACTGAGGAGGGCTGGCCAGGTGTCAGTGATCTACCGAACTATAAACCAGGTGTGTGCAAAATCCTTCTTTCATCTGTCTCTGTACTGTAATCTCACAGATGTGAAGTCAAAGAAATGTTTTAATATGACTGAATAAACTTGACTAAATTATGTTACTGCACTGAAAGTGATTTTAGGGCTTAGATCAAGAAGAAATATGTCTTTAAAGGGTGAGTACACCCAAAAATGAAATTCTGTCATCATTTACTCACTCTAATGTGGTTCCAAACCTGTATGACTTCATTCTGTGGAACGGAAAATGTTTTTTGAATTATGTTGTTATTCATTAATAATCTTCCCTTAAATCATAGCTCTCAAATCTCATTCACACATGCACATATTTAGACTTGAACTACACATAGACACCGTCCTCTGTGTGCACTGCGTGTGTGCTTGGCGATGTGTAGGTGTAAACTTGTTGCCAAGGGCCTGTCGTTTTAATAACATGCAGTCATACAAATAGAAAATGGCTAGAGCAAATTCACAGAGTTGTGCTGAAGCTGTGTTTCCAGTATAAATCATTTTGTGTGTATAGGTGTTCTGTTAGCGGTTGTGTTGGCCGTGAGTTGACTTGACACCTTTGAGTCAGACACAAACACACACCTTCACACACTCGTGCAGGAAAGGGGGTTGACGTCTTTCCATTGCAGTCCTGGAAATAAAGTGCAAACTTATTACACAGGTGTGCAGATGAGAAATGTGAGGTGGCTTTGGGAAACATGCCTCATTTAGAGTGTGTGGGTACTGATGGAGATGGTGTGTGTGTGGTAGGTAAACTGCTGGCAGGCCTTGTTTGCTGTGTTTCTCCAAGCCCCAGGCTGCTCTGTATGTGTGCATACTGTGTATTGGAGAAAAGCAACCTGAACCCGCTGTGGTCTCTCGGGTATATCCAGGTGTGCTGAAGCGTAAGTGTGGCCTCAGGTTTCAGCCAAGAATGACCGGGTGGCCTGTGACCACAGACACTGACAGAAGGACACTCATAATAAAGCTTCCTCAAACCAGCTATATAGCAAGAACCATTTTTACATTTATAGGGCTCTTAAAAGTGGTTAGAATTCTTCTGAGGATGTTAAAAAAAAAGTTTACTTAAAAATGGAAATTCTAGCTCACTGTCTCAAACTAAAAGCATTTGTTTTAGCATTGTTTATATATTGTTATATAAGGGTGGGTAATATGACATTTCACAATATTTATTTTATGATAACAATATATATCACAATATTGTTCTTTTTTTTTACAAAAAAAAAAAAAAAGATTGAAGATGAAAATTATAAATAATAGGACAAATACAATATAAGAAACATATACACAGTACAGACCAAAAGTTTGGAAACATTACTATTTTTAATTTTGAAAGAAGCTTCTTCTGCTCATCAAGCCTGCATTTATTTGATCAAAAATACAGAAAAAACTGTAATATTGTGAAATAGTATTACAACTTAAAATAATAGTTTTCTATTTGAATTTCTATTTGGTTAAAAAAAACTGCATTTATTCAAAATAAAAACAAATTATAATAATATATATTCTGATAATATATTTTCTTTACTATCACTTTTTATCAATTTAACACATCCTTGCTGAATAAAAGTATTGATTTTATAAAAAAGAAGAAAGAAAAGAAATTACTGACCCCAAATTACTGACCAGTAGTGTATATTGTTATTACTAAATATTTATATTTTAAAAACATAGCTCTTTTTTCTTTTTTTTTCTTTTTTTTACTTTTTATTCCTCAAAGTATCCTAAAAAAGTATCACATGTTCTGAAAAAATATTAAGCAGCAGAACTGTTTCCAACTTTGATAATGAATCATCATATCTAAAGGATCATGTGATAATGATCCAAAAAATTCAGCTTTGCATCACAGAAATAAATGATTAATTTATTTTAGAATAAATGTAAAAACAATTATTTTAAATTGTAATAATATATCACAATATTACGTTTTTTTCTGTATTTTTTATCAA